>NW_026943824.1:395000-695000 GCF_035594765.1 Anolis carolinensis
GGGTACGATTCTCCAGGAAGGAGCGTTCCCAAGACCCATTCTGGAGAGTCGACCAAGAAGGATGTCATGGTTGAGGGCATCAAAAGCTGCTGAGATGTCCAAGAGACCCAACAAGGACACTTTCCCCCATCTAGATCTCGGCAGAGATCATCCACCAAGGTGACCAAAGCCGTGGCCTCCGTTCCGTGTCCAGGCCTAAAACCAGACTGCGAGGGATCAAGATAATCGGCTTCATCCAAGAAACCCTGGCGTTGGGAAGCCACCACGTGCTCTAGAACAGTGGTTCTCAATACAGTTCTGACATGAGGGACTGCATTAGGAAGTTTGAGAACCACTGCTCTCGCCCATAACAACAAATTTTTACTAATCTCTCTGAAACATTTTGTAATGCTGCAGAAGCGGTCCCGTTCCGATTTGTAATTTGGAGATTTGTATTCACGAATCATGCAGATTCCCGAATTACATAACAGTCTTCCGAAGTTTTGCACATCCCTATCAGGTACCATTTTCCAGGATATCAAAGTGAAGAAAGACAGTCGTTGCTTCTTATGGGGCTGTTACTATGGGGCCAGTCACTATCGTACAGCAATGAGAATTGTTTAAGCAGATTCCCCTTTTAGAATCATCAATTACTGAGGACTTTCCCGGCCTCCCTGCTCCTATACAAACCGAAATATATTCCTCGAACAAAATCATGCACGTGGCTGAATGCCTGCATTGCTGCGAAACCCTTCCTCCGCCGGGAATGGCTCGTATCAAACATTCAGCTTTGCTGGGAAGTCTGTCATCACCTCCCACCAGCCACGGAGCAAGCACCGCCAGCCCCTCTCGACCGACCGACTCCGTGGATGCAAGGAGGAGAGCACCAGGCACACCGGCTGGGCTTTAAGAAATGATGCACTGCAGAACTAGACGGTTAACTCTTTGGCGGGAAGGAAGGAAGGAAGGAAGGAGGGAGGCCAGAGTGATTAGAGTAAGACCGCAATGTCACCGGTCCCACAGAGCTGGCGTCAGTCCCGAATCGGAGATTCCTTCTGGACCTCTGCCCAGGAAGATCGGTTGCTGGAGCCAGGTTGAAACTGAACCACTAAGAGGAACAGAATCATAGGACTTCATCACATGCAAGTCATTGTCACCGTCGCACCCCGTTTCTATAAACTTCTAAAACAGTTCGTAGACAAAGTACCACAGAGCCCATTATAATATAATAATATAATAATGTATAATAATGCAATAATAATATAATATAATAATATAATATAACAATATAATATAATAACTTGGAGCTTGATGCAGACAAGACTTCTGGATGTTGTACGTTGTGTTTCGTCATGAACTGTGTCAGAAAAACGGTGTTTTGAGTGGCATCATAGGACTTCATCACATGCAAGTCATTGTCACCGTCGCACCCCGTTTCTATACACTTCTAAAACAGTTCGTAGACAAAGTACTACAGAGCCCATCATAATATAATAATAATATAATAATAATAATAATAATAATAATAATAATAATAATAATAATAATAATAAAAAATATAATAATATAATGTGTTGTTGAAGGCTTTCATGGCTGGGATCACAGGGTTGTTTTATGTTTTCCGGGCTGTCTGGCCATGTCCCAGAAGCATTCTCTCCTGACGTTTCGCCCACATCTGTGGCAGGCATCCTCAGAGGTTGTAAGGTATGGAGAAACTAAGCAAGGAAGGTTTATATGTATCTGTGGAAAGTCCAGGGTGAGAGAAGAACTCTTTGTTATGATATAATACTATAATAACTCAGAGCATGATGCAGACAGACTTCTGGATGTTGTACGTTGTGTTTCGTCATGAACGGTGTCAGGAAAACTGCCTTTTGAGTGGCATTCTGTGGCACGGTGTGTTTATTTCCCCCGTCTCCTCCTTCCTTGCAGACCCCGACTGGGCCTCGTACACGTTGGGGGTCTTCATCTGCCTCAGTTGTTCGGGAATCCACCGCAACATCCCGCACCTCAGCAAAGTGAAGTCGGTGCGTTTGGATGAGTGGGACGGTGCGCAGGTGGAGGTAGGTTCGAGCCCAACGATACCTTTACGGTCCTATAGAAAGACAGACTTGGGTCAGGGAGTCTCCTTCGCTCTTATCTCTTGTCTCTTCTTCTCCTCCTTTGCAGTTCATGGCGTCCACCGGAAACACTGCCATGAGAGCAAAGTACGAATCGGAGATCCCGCCGTTTTACTACAAGCCCACTTTTTCCGACTGCCTGTAAGTACCTCCCCAAAAATATCTTTGCACAGAAGCGGGAATGGATGGTGCACGTCTATACTGGATGCATGCTTGTTTTGGCTGATATTCCCTCTCCTGAGCAGGCTTTTTACATCTTGCAAAGGGCCCGGGAGGCATTCCTTTTGCACGCTTTCAGGGAATGCAAAATCCCATGTTTTCTTTTCATTGACGTTTCCTGAAAGCCCAGATATTCCAAGAAATCAATAGCGTGGTTTCTCTCTTTCCTTACGTACATTAAGGGGGTGGTTCGGGATCAAAACAAAAAAAAATTATGTATTAATATTAGTATTATTCATACAGGAAAACTGTCATGGTGGTTCCTAGTGTAGGGAAGCTTTTGAGGAGCTATCCAAGGTGCTAGAGCGATTTGGACATAGGACGCATCCTTCCATGCCTAGGAGCCCGCGATCTGTAGATATCTCCGATTTGTTGCCAGCATGTTTTGTAAATCTGCCAAAGTGACCTTCTACCTTCCCGCTGAGGCAGTACCTATTGATCTACTCGCATGTTTTGCAAATCTGCCGAAGTGACCTTCTACCTTCCCGCTGAGGCAGTACCTATTGATCTACTCGCATGTTTTGCAAATCTGCCAAAGTGACCTTCTACCTTCCCGCTGAGGCAGTACCTATTGATCTACTCGCATGTTTTGTAAATCTGCCGAAGTGACCTTCTACCTTCCCGCTGAGGCAGTACCTATTGATCTACTCGCATGTTTTGCAAATCTGTCGAAGTGACCGTCTACCTTCCCACTGAGGCAATACCTATTGATCTACTCGCATGTTTTGCAAATCTGTGTGGGGTGACCTTTTACCTTCCTGCTGAGTCAATACCTATCGACCTTTTACTTTCCCGCTGAGGCAGTACCTATTGATCTACTCGCATTTTTTGCATATCTGTACGGGGTGACCTTTTACCTTCCTGCTGAGGCAGTACCTATTGATCTACTCGCATTTTTTGCATATCTGTACGGGGTGACCTTTTACCTTCCTGCTGAGGCAGTACCTATTGATCTACTCGCATTGCCTGCTGTTGAACTGCTAGGTTGGCAGAAGCTAGGGCTAACCACAGGAACTCACCCCGACTCACGGTTTTGAACTGGCCACCCTCCGGTCCGACAGATTTCCTGCAGCCAGCGGTTTAACCCGTTGCACTACGGTGTCCCCACGCGAAGGCAGAAGGGAGTTAGGCTCCCTTCCGATCAGGGGATTCTGGCATTTGTGATCCAAAGGAGTATGTACTGCTATAATGCTAGAAGGATGAGGTCAAGCCCGTGGTTTCTGTCCGTGCTTCCAGCCGCTCCCCCAAAACTCGTGTGCGAAAGGAAGGAAGCAGAGGACTTCCACTTCTCGTGCTGTCTTAGAGGAACCCTCGCCGAGGTCTTTTTGAGGAAGTCTGTGGTGGGCCAAAGGGAGAAGCAGAAGAAAGGAGAGAGAAGCGAAGGCAGAACTCCCGGGGAAAGTACAAGCAAAAGTATAAGGACCAACCGGCAAAATATAGCCACGCTTTCCCTTGAGCTCACTTCCGTGCCTGGCCCTTCCGTTGGGGAGACTGAGTCTCATCCAAGTGTCCGTTTGGGGCCGATGGGCTGATGGTGCTAATAATAAATAAGTAAATAAGTAAATCTTTATTCCTATCCCGCTTTCCCCCCTCCCAACCCCTCTCCCTGTGGTTTGCTGTCTTGCAGGCTGCTAAGAGAACAGTGGATCCGAGCCAAGTACGAACGGAAGGAGTTCATCTACATTGAGAAGCAAGAGCCTTACTCTGCAGGTAAGCGAGAATGGCCTTGCCGTATCCATGCTTGCAGCTCAAAGGTTGACAATTAAATTGCACATATTTACCTGTCGAGGGATGCTGCGTATCTCCCGCGGTCCCGATTTGGAAGTTCATCCTTTGCCGTCCTACTTTTTCTGCTGGTTTGAAAATGTCCTGGTTTCTTTCTCTTCCTCCCACTTTCCCCCCTTTGGTCTCCAGCTTCACTTTAAATGCTGCAAATAGTGTCAATATTAACTTAGAATGACTCGTCCATAAGTAAGTAAATTAAAAACAAATAAAATAATGACTTTAAACTCATCAAACACATTTACTTCATGATAACATCTGACCACTTAGAGTATCAAGCGGTTTACAGCCACCAACAAAGAATAAGAACTCGTAGAATAAGAACTCACTGTATATATTTTGACTGTACTTTGGAGCAAAATCCATCTTAAGAAGCCTTATTTATGTGGAGTGTGCACCTGCCAGTGCTTCTGGGAACAAACTGTCAAGCGTTTGCAATGGCTCAAGCCAAGTTTGACTGACAGTTGTACCAAAGAGGAACTCCCGGGAATGGAAACGCGGCCGACCGGGACCCGGGTTGCCGGAAATGTGCGAGGAAGCGTGAAGGGAGAATCCTAGCGGGAGGCTGGGCTGGGACAGAGAGGCCGTGCGGACGGATCGGGCGGAAAATATGTCTTTTGGGGCTTTGCTTTCTGCCACAAATCCTCCCACTTGGCAGCCCTGGGCTTGCGTTCCTTTGGGGAGGGCGGGAGGACCGCCGTGGCCTCCCCAAAGATGGGCATTTGATGGCGGGTGCAGAGACACATTGAGTTCATTCCGGGTGGGGATGTCGCAGAATCATAGGCCTGGAAAGAGACCGCATGGGCCATCTAGTCCAACCCCCTGCCATGCACAGACAATACCCATCCAGCCTCTGTTTCCAAGCCTCCAAGGAAGGAGCCTCCATTGGACTCCAAGGCAGTGAGTTCCACTGTTGAACTGCTCTTGTGGTCCGGAAATTAATCATGGAATAATAGACTTGGAAGAGACCGCATGGGCTATCTAGTCCAACCCCCTGCCATGCACTATCAAAGCTTCCCCAACAGATACCCATCCAGCCTCTGTTTCAAAGTCTCCAAGGAAGGCGCCTCCATTGGACTCCAAGGCAGTGAGTTCCACTGTTGAACTGCTCTTGTGGTCCAGAAGTTTTTCTTAATCATAGGAAGAGTTGGAAGAGACCGCATGGGCCATCTAGTGCAACCCCCTGCCATGCACAATCAAAGCTTCCCCAACAGATACCCATCCAGCCTGTTTCAAAGCCTCCAAGGAAGGAGCCTCCATTGGGCTCCAAGGCAGTGAGTTCCACTGTTGAACTGCTCTTGTGGTCCAGAAGTTTTTCTTAATCATAGGAAGAGTTGGAAGAGACCGCATGGGCTATCTAGTCCAACCCCCTGCCATGCACAATCAAAGCTTCCCCAACAGATACCCATCCAGCCTCTGTTTCAAAGTCTCCAAGGAAGGCGCCTCCATTGGACTCCAAGGCAGTGAGTTCCACTGTTGAACTGCTCTTGTGGTCCAGAAGTTTTTCTTAATCATAGGAAGAGTTGGAAGAGACCGCATGGGCCATCTAGTGCAACCCCCTGCCATGCACAATCAAAGCTTCCCCAACAGATACCCATCCAGCCTGTTTCAAAGCCTCCAAGGAAGGAGCCTCCATTGGGCTCCAAGGCAGTGAGTTCCACTGTTGAACTGCTCTTGTGGTCCAGAAGTTTTTCTTAATCATAGGAAGAGTTGGAAGAGACCGCATGGGCTATCTAGTCCAACCCCCTGCCATGCACAATCAAAGCTTCCCCAACAGATACCCATCCAGCCTCTGTTTCAAAGTCTCCAAGGAAGGCGCCTCCATTGGACTCCAAGGCAGTGAGTTCCACTGTTGAACTGCTCTTGTGGTCCAGAAGTTTTTCTTAATCATAGGAAGAGTTGGAAGAGACCGCATGGGCCATCTAGTGCAACCCCCTGCCATGCACAATCAAAGCTTCCCCAACAGATACCCATCCAGCCTCTGTTTCAAAGCCTCCAAGGAAGGAGCCTCCATTGGGCTCCAAGGCAGTGAGTTCCACTGTTGAACTGCTCTTGTGGTCCAGAAGTTTTTCTTAATCATAGGAAGAGTTGGAAGAGACCGCATGGGCCATCTAGTGCAACCCCCTGCCATGCACAATCAAAGCTTCCCCAACAGATACCCATCCAGCCTGTTTCAAAGCCTCCAAGGAAGGAGCCTCCATTGGGCTCCAAGGCAGTGAGTTCCACTGTTGAACTGCTCTTGTGGTCCAGAAGTTTTTCTTAATCATAGGAAGAGTTGGAAGAGACCGCATGGGCTATCTAGTCCAACCCCCTGCCATGCACAATCAAAGCTTCCCCAACAGATACCCATCCAGCCTCTGTTTCAAAGTCTCCAAGGAAGGCGCCTCCATTGGACTCCAAGGCAGTGAGTTCCACTGTTGAACTGCTCTTGTGGTCCAGAAGTTTTTCTTAATCATAGGAAGAGTTGGAAGAGACCGCATGGGCCATCTAGTGCAACCCCCTGCCATGCACAATCAAAGCTTCCCCAACAGATACCCATCCAGCCTCTGTTTCAAAGTCTCCAAGGAAGGAGCCTTCATTGGACTCCGAGGCAGTGAGTTCCGCTGTTGAACTGCTCTTATGGTCCGGAAATTAATCCTGGAATAATAGACTTGGAAGAGACCGCATGGGCTATCTAGTCCAACCCCCTGCCATGCACTATCAAAGCTTCCCCAACAGATACCCATCCAGCCTGTTCCAAAGTCTCCAAGGAAGGCGCCTCCATTGGACTCCAAGGCAGTGAGTTCCACTGTTGAACAGTTCTTATGGTCCAGAAGTTTTTCTTAATCATAGGAAGAGTTGGAAGAGACCGCATGGGCTATCTAGTCCAACCCCCTGCCATGCACAATCAAAGCTTCCCCAACAGATACCCATCCAGCCTCTGTTTCAAAGTCTCCAAGGAAGGCGCCTCCATTGGACTCCAAGGCAGTGAGTTCCACTGTTGAACTGCTCTTGTGGTCCAGAAGTTTTTCTTAATCATAGGAAGAGTTGGAAGAGACCGCATGGGCCATCTAGTGCAACCCCCTGCCATGCACAATCAAAGCTTCCCCAACAGATACCCATCCAGCCTCTGTTTCAAAGTCTCCAAGGAAGGAGCCTTCATTGGACTCCGAGGCAGTGAGTTCCGCTGTTGAACTGCTCTTATGGTCCGGAAATTAATCCTGGAATAATAGACTTGGAAGAGACCGCATGGGCTATCTAGTCCAACCCCCTGCCATGCACTATCAAAGCTTCCCCAACAGATACCCATCCAGCCTGTTCCAAAGTCTCCAAGGAAGGCGCCTCCATTGGACTCCAAGGCAGTGAGTTCCACTGTTGAACAGTTCTTATGGTCCAGAAGTTCATCCTAATCATGGAATAATAGACTTGGAAAAAGACCGCATGGGCCATCTAGTCCAACCCCTTCTGCCATGCAGGGAAAGTGCCATCAAAGCAATCCCAACAGATCCTCACCAAGCCTCTGTTTCCAAGCCTCCAAGGAAGGAGCCTTCATTGGACTCCAAGGCAGTGAGTTCCACTGTTGAACTCATCCTAATCCTAATCCTAGAATAATAGACTTGGAAGAGACCGCATGGGCTACCTAGTCCTACCCCCTTCTACCATGCAGAAAAGTATGATCAAAGTATCCAGCCAACCTCTGTTCCCAAGCTTCCATCAGACTCTGAGGCAGAGAGTTCCACCACTGAACAGCTCTTCTTAGCCAGGAGGTTAGGAATGGTGGACTCCGAAACACCTGGAGGGCCCAGGTTTGCCTGCTGTAGCGGGTTGGACTAGGTGTCCTTTGGGGATCCCTTTCAACTCGTGAAATATAGACTGCCTGGGAGTCCGGTGGAGCCTCCTTCTCTGGAGGTTTTGGAGTTGAGCCTGGGTGGCTGTCTGTCGGGGCGGCTTTGACTGTGTCTTCCTTTGTTTGTGGGGCGGAGGAGTGCAGTCTGAATTCCACTTGTTTACAAGAGAGAAAACAGCAAGGATTGCTGGGCTCCGGTCCCCGTCCCTGGGCGGCTTCAACAATGCCGTTATTGTGGCCGGACCTGCTCTGCAAATGACACAGCGACTGGTGGTGTCGGTCGGGGACACAACGGCGCCTTTGCAAAACACGCTTCCCAGCAAGAACGTTGGCATTTGTTGGAGACGGAGCAGAGAAGCTTCGCCTTTGTCCCTCTCCTTGGCTTTCTAAGCCAGGAAACACAGTCGAGTGTTTCAGCACCAAAAATACATCCTCTTCACTAGACTTCATAGGATCCGGTTAACGTGGTGCCCGGGAGACCCAGTTCTCCCAAGGTCTTGTGCTCCCGCTCCCCGATGATTGGCGCTGTCAATCCCAGGACGGCCTCTCCTTCTTGGTTGCCTGCCTTTTTGCCGCCGTTTGAGCGCTAATTGCCTCCGATTGAGCGCATCATTTGCCACCCGAGTGGGTTAATTGGGGATGGTGGAAACAATCAATTGGATCCACGACTTTTGCCTTCCGCTAATTGGGCAACACAACAAGCCTGGAAGCAAAGCCAAAGCGGCCTCGCTCAGCCAGACACAGTTGCTCCAAAGTGGGAAAGTTAGGGTTGGATTTTGTTTTATTTCTGGTTGAATCGATGCAGATTGATCTTCCGTATCAATACCTTTCTCCGCAGGGTATCGGGAAGGATTCCTTTGGAAGAGAGGCCGGGACAACGGTCAGTTCCTGACCCGGAAGTTTGTCCTTTCGGAACGGGAAGGCGCCTTGAAGTATTACAACAAAAACGACGTAAGGCTGCAGACAGACGCCTCTTTGGGTCGCTGGCTTGGAATTAGTAAAAACATACCGATCTCCTCTCCTAATTAGGGCTTTATAGTGCCGATGCATACTGGGAAATGTAGTTCAGGGCAGAGCCTTTTGAATTATTTAGCATAGGACTCCTCCCCCTTCCCAAACTACATTTCCCAGAGTTCTGTGCCGTTCCCAGAATGCACTGCTCCCTCTTTTCATGTCTCTCAGTGCCGAGACTCCATTAATTCCAGGCAAGCAGCCTTTTTGGCTTTGCCTCCTTGAACTTAATATGAAACTGACTCTGGGAGCCTTCTGAGATAGACAAAACTAAAACGAAATAGTATGAGATAATGCTTGCCTGCCTTGTCATTTCTTAATAGCTAGCCCCACCGTTTAGTCCTGATGCTCGCTGATGTATTTTGTGAATGTTATTTTACTGTTATTGTTTTCATTATATATGCTGTTGTTGTATTGTTTTATCTCTTGATTGGGCTTGGTCCCCATGCAAAACACTTCGAGTCCCCTCGGGGAGATGGAATAATAATAATAATAATAATAATAACAACAACTTTATTTTTATATCCGGCTTCCATCTCCCCAGAGGGGACTCAGGGCGGCACACATGGGGACAAGCCCGGTTTCAACAAATGATAAAATACAGCATAATTAAACGGATTAAAAACAAGTAAAATGGTATAAACATACAAACCAGCATAAAACATCAACATCAAAACATTAGAACATTAGAGTCTGAAGCAGGTTATAAATAAAGTTATTATTATTATAAGTTTCAATCCTAAAATATTTGGTGTGGGCCACACAAACACTTTGGATATGGCTTCCAACTTACAAAACTTCAAATTTTCTTACGATTTCTGAGACTTCCGAATTGGTTGCACATGCCTAATTTCTGTACCTGATGCCTGTGTGTTTGTGTTTTGTTTGTTTTTTCCCGCCAACCAGGGTTGTAAATAAAGTATTATTATTATTATTATTATTATTATTATTATTATTATTAGTTTTAATCCTAAAATATTTGGTGTGGGCCACACAAACTCTTTGGGTATGTGTTGTCAAAGGCTTTCATGGCCGGGATCACAGGGTTGTTGTATGTTTTCCGGGCTGTATGGCCAAGTTCCAGAAGTATTCTCTCCTGACGTTTCGCCCACATCTATGGCAGGCATACTCACAACCTCTGAGGATACTTGCCATAGATGTGGGCGAAATGTCAGGAGAAAATACTTCTGGAACATGGCCATACAGCCCGGAAAACATACAACTCTTCGGATATGGCTTCCGACTTACAAACTTTCGATTTTCTTATGATTTCCGACACTTCCGAATTTGTTGCACATGCCTAATTTCTGTACCTGATGCCTGTGTGTTTGTGTTGTTTGTTCCGCCGACCAGGCAAAGGATCCCAAAGCCATTATGAAGATTGAGCATTTGAATGCCACTTTCCAGCCTGGCAAAATCGGGAACCCGCACGGGCTGCAGATCACATACCTGAAGGACAACAGCACCCGGAACATCTTCATCTACCACGAAGATGGCAAGGTGGGGCCCCGAAGTAAGGACGGGCCTGGCTCCGCAACAAGCGCCCCCCCCCCATGCGCCCATTGTCCTTCTTGACCGTTGTTTCCTTCCTCCTTCAGGAGATGGTGGACTGGTTCAACGCCATCCGAGCCGCCCGCTTCCACTACTTACAAGTGGCGTTCCCCGGCGCAAGCAACGCGGACGTGAGCCTCTCTTTGGTCTTCCTGTTATGGGTTGGGCAAAGGATGCTCTCTGGTGGTCCTTATATTGGGGAGGGGGTGGGAATCGTGGATTCATAGGATCCCTGAGACCCCCAAAGGCCATCTAGTCCAACCCCCTGCTAAGCACAATCAAAATATCCCTGACAGATGGCCACCCAGCCTCTGTTTAGAAGCCAAAGGGTTCATCTGCATTGTAGAATTAGCGCAGTTTGATTGCCATGGCTCAAGTTGAACCGTGTTGTTACTAGTATTATTTTTCATTGTTGGATCGTATGTTGTGTATTTATGTTTATTACTTGTATTATTTTAAAATTGTTGCATGGTCCTGTTTTTATTATGCGTATTGTATTGTTTTTATCATTTTGGAAACCGCCTTGAGTCCCCTGAGGAGATAGGGCAGTATATAAAGTAATAATAATAATAATAATAATAATAATAATAATAATAATAACAACAACAACAACAACAACAACAACTTTATTATTTTTATACCCTGCCCCATCTCCCCGAAGGGACTCGGGGCGGCTTACATGGGGCCAAGCCTGATAAAACAATCAAATATCAATGATACAACAATAAAACAATTATACCAATAAAACCTCAATTATCAGTAAAACAATCGATAAAATCGACATGAAGCATACAATACTAAAACAGAAGACTAATTCATAAAACCCAGTACAGAAGTAGTAGTAGTAGTAGTGGTAGTAGTTGTTGTTATTATTATTATGATGTTCTTGACTGAAGCTCGGCGCTGGTAGATCTGCCATACAAACATACCAAAGCCATATAAAATGCAGAGTGTCTGATCTAAACGGGACTATATGGCAGTGCAGACTCATATAATCCAGTTCAAAGCAGATAATCCAGATTATATGACAGTGTAGATCCAACCTTGGAGGCTGTATGGCTTCAAACCCAAGTGCGAATTCCTCTCCCATGCAGTAACAAATCGCAAGCATGCTGTCACCCCAGAAACTCTGGGGCTCAAAGGACTGGCGAAAGCGATAATGAGTGACACATCCTACTACTGTTTATGCCTATGTATACATGCGACAGTCCCGCTTTGCTGCCTGCTCTCCGCATTAACGTGTCCCGTCTTCTCCTTCTTCTCCTCCTCCTTCCTCCCCGACTCTCGGCGTTTCCGCAACTCCAGCTGGTGCCCAAGCTTTCCCGGAACTACCTGAAGGAAGGCTACATGGAAAAGACGGGGCCAAAGGTGGGACGCGCTGTGTTTTCTGTCTGTGCCAAAAGCAAGTATGTTCTTGACTGTGGCCATCAAGGCGCCAATCCCGTCCCGTGTTATGTGCGCTAACCATATTCAGTATTGATTTATGTATTTATTTAATTTACAGTATTTATATTCCACTCAGGGCGGATCACGATGCACATATTTGTGGTAAACATTCAGTGCCATTAGACATAATGAAATATATAGACAGACACAGAGGCAATTTAACATTTTTCCAGCTTCCAGCTTCATGAGGGTGTGTTCGATTCCGGCCACAGGGGGAGCTGCTGCCTCACCGTCCACTTGTGACACCGAGTCCTTGATGGGAGTACTTCCTCATTCTTCTGCACACTGCTGGACGTTTTTATGGTGTCATAAATTAGTTAAATTAAATTAATTAATGAAGAAATTGTGGCATTGAATGTTTACCATTTATATGTATGTTAACCACCCTGAGTCCCTTTGGGGAGAGAGGGTGGTCTAGAAATAAAGTTTTATTATTATTATTATATTAAATTAGCCTCCCCACATAAAGTGGTACCTAACAGATGCAACTGTCTTTTGAGATACATAGGTCAAGAGCAAGCTAGGCTATTAATGGTCAGGGGCTTAATCCGACCCAGGCTGTCTTCGAACTCATGACCTCTTGGTCTGTAGTGATTTACTGCAGCTGGCTACTAACCAGCTGCGCCACAGCCCGGCCCTTTGTCTTCCCCATCACCGCCTGAAATAAGTCCTTAGCAAAGTCTATCTCCCAGGATTTCGTAGCCTTGAGCATGACGATGAAAGTTGTCCTGAGTTGCTGAACTTTTAGCCTGGTCTGCAGTTCAAAGACATTTCTAGAGACACGAAGACTGCGGTCCTGACACGGAGCCTGACCGTGGCCAGTGTATTTTTACCCAGCCAGACAGCTGAACCCTCCTAATAGTTTACCCTGTAATAGCAGGACCGAAATGCCAGCTGTTTGGGAGAGAGAGAGAGAGAGAGAGACCGAAGCAGCCTCGGACGAGAAGGTCATAACACACCGTCTTATGTTGGACAGTCTGCATGTGTAACCTGGGATGGTTCTGAAAACGTCACATCCCAAGTTCTCGATACTGAAGGGCCTGCCCATTGCTGAATGGGAACTTGTGAGATCCGGATTTGGTCCGATCCATCCGGGTCGTTGTCGATGCGTCCAGCAACCCCTTGCCTGGCATAATCCGGATGTTGCTTCCGTGAGGTTCTTATAATAATAATAATAATAATAATAATAATAATAATAATAATAATAATAATTATTATTATTATTATTATTATTATTATTATTAGAATAACTCCTCAAAGCACAGCAGACAACAAACCAGTACAAGAAAACCACACTACAAACTAGAGCTGACAGCTGGCACAACAAAACATTGCATGGAAAGTTCCTTGACAAAACTGAAGGAAAAGCTGATCAGGAGAAGACCTGGCTCTGGCTCACGAATGGGACCCTGAAGAAGGAGACAGAAGGCCTGATCCTTGAAGCCCAGGAGCAAGACATCAGGACAAAGGCAATTCAGGCCAAGATCGAAAAATCAGCTGATGACCCAAAATGCAGACTGTGCAAAGAAACCGACAAAACCATGGATCATATCCTCAGCTGCTGTAAGAAAATCGCACAGACAGACTACAAACAGAGGCACAACTATGTGGCCCAAATGATTCATTGGAACTTATGCCTCAAGTCCCACCTGCCAGCAGCAAAGAACTGGTGGGATCACAAACCTGCAAAAGTATTGGAAAATGAGCACGCAAAGATACTGTGGGACTTCCGAATCCAGACTGACAAAGTTCTGGAACACAACACACCAGACATCACAGTTGTGGAAAAGAAAAAGGTTTGGATCATTGATGTTGCCATCCCAGGTGACAGTCGCATTGACAAAAAACAACAGGAAAAACTCAGCCGCTCTCAGGACCTCAAGATTGAACTTCAAAGACTCTGGCGGAAACCAGTGCAGGTGGTCCCGGTGGTGATGGGCACACTGGGTGCCGTGCCAAAAGATCTCAGCCGGCATTTGGAAACAATAGACATTGACAAAATCACGATCTGCCAACTGCAAAAGGCCACCCGACTGGGATCTGCACACATCATCAGAAAATACATCACACAGTCCTAGACACTTGGGAAGTGTTCGACTTGTGATTTTGTGAAACGAAATCCAGCATGTCTATCTTGTTTGCTGTGTCATAATAAAATAATAATAATAATAATAATAATAATAATAATACTACATCACACAGTCCTAGACACTTGGGAAGAGTTCGACTTGTGATTTTGTGATACGAAATCCAGCGTATCTATCTTGTTTGCTGTGTCATAATAATAATAATAATAATAATAATAATAATAATAATAATAATAATAATAATAATAATCCCAGAAGGCCGAGAGAGAGGCCCGTCTTGCTCCTCCGCCCCCCCCCTCCCTCTCCTCATTAAGGAGGCATTAATTACTTCCCTTCATCCTCGGAGCCAAGAGGAATTTAATCAAGCCTCCGGTTTGTGTGCTTAACCAATTCATTAGCGGTGAATTAAATCAACACAAGGATTCTAACCAGATTTCAGAAATTCCCACCGCTCTTTGGATGCGATGTATCCCATCGTCTTCAAGTGTTGTGGGCAGACGATGGGATACGCCGCGTGTTGTCAAAGGCTTTCGTGGCTGGAGTTTTTCCCCCCCAGAAAATGTATTCCACCGATTGTCATTCTCAAGAGGGAGATGGAAGATGGAATGAATCACTGGGGTGCCTGTGGGTTCGGTGTTAAGCATGCCCACATGTGCCAGAACGAGAGACACAGAAGTCACCCTTCATTTCAAAAGCTTCTGGGCATCGGCATGACGGAACGGTTTCAAAATTTTCAAAAAATTTGAGATTTCAAAAACGGTGGGATGCACATAAGGTGGTTGCGTGACTCCTCAAAGACTTTTCAGGGGAAAAAAGGTCATGCAAAGAAAAAGCTTGGAATCCCTGGTGCAAAAAATTACATAGAACGTCATTGAATTGCAGTGTGGCGGGTGCCATGAATATTCCCAACAAGACTGCACCATTGTCTGTATAAACAAACATGCAGTTAGACAACAAAGAGGATGATAGATTTAAATTTTAAAAAACTAAGACCATTTTGAAGGCAATAACTGAGTTTGGTACAGAATGCCTTGTTTGTGCAGCAAATTGCCAAGGGACCAAATAACTTAAGGCTTTTTAAAAATTAAACACAGTAGAGTCTCACTTATCCAACACTCGCTTATCCAACGTTCTGGATTATCCAACGCATTTTTGTAGTCAATGTTTTCAATACATCATGATATTTTGGTGCTAAATTCGTAAATACAGTAATTACTATGTAGAATTACTGCCTATTGAACTACTTTTTCTGTCAAATTTGTTGTGTAACATGATGTTTTGGTGCTTAATTTGTAAAATCATAACCTCATTTGATGTTTAATAGGCTTCTCCTTAATCTCGCCTCATTATCCAACATATTCACTTATCCAACGTTCTGCCGGCCCGTTTATGTTGGATAAGTGAGACTCTACTGTAATACTTTTTTGAGAAAACTTGAATAGTTTAATAAATAATAGTCTTAACCAACCCTAACATTTCTTCTGGCTATTAATCCTGGATTTGGTTTTACATGTTGATTTGTTTTTAAATATCTAACAGCCTTCCAACACTAGTAAATGAAACATGTACCATGAAAACATGTTGATGGCATGATGTCTGTCCCGTCTTCTCTTTTTCCAAGGCCAGGGCAGTGGCGGTTGGTGGAGGAAAAGCGGCTGGAGAGAACTAACTGGACCTTCCAGGAATGGAGTCCCACTTATTCGGAATAGCCACCGAGTAGTTGTCCTCGTTCCCGTCCTCCTCCTCCTCCTCTCATCATCCTATGCATTTCTATTCCCTCCGTCCTCCTGAATGGTGTTCTGGATGCCAGGCATTGCTGTTTTTTTCTTTACCCTTTTATCTGACGACAAGATTAAACAATCTTTCTTCTCCGCTCTTTAGCAAACGGAAGGCTTCAAGAAGCGTTGGTTCACCATGGACGATCGGCGGCTCATGTATTTCAAAGATCCCCTGGTAAGTCCCGTCTTGGTCTCTGTCTGTCTGTCCTGAAATCTGTGCAAACTCAGAGACGAGACCCCCCAAAGCAGCTGCCCGCAATCTTTTACAAAGCTATTGAGGTTTGGGAAAGTTCCCATTTAATTCTTAACTGGCGTTGGTCTTCCTTCGCTACTTGAGGATTCCGGATGAATGGGTTTTAATCTTGGACATTCTTAAAATTGTATATAATGTGATTTTGTTTTGTAATGGTATCTGTTTTATATGAACTGTTGTTTGTAGATTGTTTTATATGAATGGTTGTTTTTACATTGTTTTTAGGCATTGAGTCTCCTCGGAGAGAAAGGCGGGGTAAAAGTGATGTAAATAAATAAATAATAATAAACAAATACGTAAGGAATCATTGTAAACACTTCCTTAATTTGAAAAAAAAATGTAAAAATGTTATTTTCCGCCACAGAGTGAATTGTTTGCCTCTGGTCATGTCACAGTTCTCATCAGCCACTTTTAATTACAGTTGGAGGGAAGGCCGAAGTTGGCCCATGCCGGGGTTGAACCCTTTGCTTTCCGCCTTCCCAGGATGCCTTTGCCAGGGGGGAAGTCTTCATCGGGAGCAAGGAAAACAGCTACAAGGTGCTGGAAGGACTCCCTCCGCCCACCCAAGGGAACCACTGGCCGCACGGCATCACCATCGTCACCCCGGACAGGAAGTTCCTTTTCGCCTGCGAGACGGAGACCGAACAGCAGGAGTGGATCTCGGCCTTCCAGAAAGTGATCGGCCGGCCGATGCTGCCGCAGGAATACGCAGGTAAGGTCCCTGCTTGGAACCGGGCTCTTCCTCCGAGGGCGCGAAACCGGGAGGTGATGACGTGGGTATCATGCAGATGATCCCTATTGACTTCCGTGCCCGGTTCCGTCACACAAAGGACTTGAGCGGCGGAGGGGAAAAGGAAGGGCCTGAGGCTGTTGGGAATGGGGGGAGTTGCTCCCAAATTGGCCCATGCCTGATTGGCTTCCTACCCTGTTTCCCCAAAAATAAGACATCCCCAAAAAATAAGACCTGGTAGAGGTTTTGCTGAATCTATATATATAAAAGAGTGATGGCATCACGGCGACCCACAAAACAACAAAACTACAGGCCCCCCAACCTCGAAATTTGACAACACAACCCATCATCCACGCCTCTAGGTTGATACAACAAAAAGAAAAGAAAAATGAAGTCCTAATTTGAGAGAGAGGAATAATTGCTTTTATCCCATTGCTGCCAGTTAGAAGGCTAAGCTCCTCCAACTTGGTCTCCTAGCAACCCAATAAAAAATAATTAAAAACACTAAAAATTAATACAATAAAATACTATAACAGAAAATAACTAAAAATAATACAAGAAAATAATAAAATATAATAAATAAAAATATAACTTACAATAAAATTAATTTTAAAAATGCAAATAACGTCAAATAAAAATTACACAACAATTTTTAACCAATACCACCACACTTTGCCACAGCAGCGCATGGCCGGGCACAGCTAGTTGCTAAATATAAGGCCTCCCCCAAAAGTAAGACCTAGCAAAGTTTTTGTTTGGAAGCATGCCCGGCGCCTGCCAAACAAAACACCATAGCATGCAGGATTGGTAAATGTACACACCAGTTGTATATGGAAATAATGGTAGCAACAAGAAATTCTTGATATGATTCACAGTTTAACACAATAGTGGTTCAACACATAAGTAGTACACAATATGTATATTGGAGCATCATATACATATAACATTCACAGAAACAATGATATATGTATATGATGCTCCAATACACATATTGTGTACTACTTATGTGTTGAACCACTATTGTGTTATACACTTCATTACATTGTTTAGAATAGACATCTGTGTTTACTCAATAGTATGATTCACAGTTTGTCTGGTTTGGTAATGTTGGTTTGTGATGACAACTACTGTACAACAACAACAACAACAACTCTTTATTGATTAGTCAGTTTTGACCGTATCAAAACATATGGAACATACAAAACGTACACACTTACCCATACTACTGTACAGTATAGAATAAATGTTCAATTTTTTGTTCAACAATAAATGTGAATACTTCTTCATGGAAAAATAAGACATCCCCTGAAAATAAGACATTGCGCATCTTTGGGAGAAAAAAATAATATAAGACACTGTCTTATTTTCAGGGAAACACGGTAATTAAAACTCGCCCTCCTTTTCAGCCCCACGTTCTCTCTCTCTTTCTCCCGCAGTGGAAGCCCATTTCAAG
This sequence comes from Anolis carolinensis, assembly GCF_035594765.1. Taxonomy (NCBI): domain Eukaryota; kingdom Metazoa; phylum Chordata; class Lepidosauria; order Squamata; family Anolidae; genus Anolis; species Anolis carolinensis. Next base: position 413,236 of record NW_026943824.1, read on the forward strand.
CACAAGCCCTAACAAGCCAAGGAACAAGAACTCAGTGACAATACGCAATGACAATGCCCGTCCTTTGCCACGCTACTGTCGGACTACCAGATCGGAGGTGCTAACCGCTAAGGCAATGATGGCAAGCCAAAGCAGACTTTATTGAGAAACACCGCATTTCTTGAGCTGTCGGCGACGTGGTTCTTCACAGCCTGGGCTCTCTGAGACATTTCCTTCGAATGTGATGTGACTTGCTACGTTGAGTAAGGGATTTCCCATTGGGTCAAATGGTCCCCCCCCCGTCCATCCCCCCCGCAGAGCTTTCCCTAAACCGGTAGGATCGGACTCCCACCTGGCTAAGGATCGGTCGTACTCTTGTGTCTGGAACACTTCCCTTTGCTTTGACAATATCTCGGAAACACTTGCAGAAGAAGGTCGTTCATCTCTGCCCAACAAGAAGGAACCACTGTTTAGCCGAAAGGGAATTCGGGCACGATGCTGAAATTTTGGCAAAGGATCCGCATCGTCTTGCTATCAACCAGACAACATGTATGCTTAGTCATTGGGATGCTTTGCCTCTTGTCTGCTGGTTTGTGGGTGTTTAGGTGTGCTGGAGTCAGAGTGATGTGTTCCAAGACATGGAGTCAAGGAGAATTTGGGGCCAAATCCATGCTTTAACTGGCAAGGCCGACAGCGGTCTTCTCAGTCGTGAGGAGGGAGGTAGAAGAGGAGGCGGTAATGAGGGTGTTTATTTATTTATTTGCAGTATTTATACCCCCCCTTCTCATCCCAAAGGGGACCCTGAGCAGCTTACAGAACATACATACCGTAAACATAACAATTGACAAGGACAGACAACACAGACAGAGGCAAAGGCGGTTTTCCCCCATCTTGTTTCCGGCGTCTTGGAGGTTCTTATAAATCCAAAAGCGAGGCAGTTCAAGAATAGTCCCAAAATCCAAAAGCAACTTGAGTCCATAAGCAAAACTTGAACGAGGATGCACAACATGAACATGGAAAACCCCCCAGAATACTTGAATCCCAAAACCAGGGCAAGAACTAGAGAACCCAGGCCTGGCTGTAACTTAAAAGCCACGTTGCCTGAACTGAAAAGAGCACTTCGCTCCTAATATACAGACATGAAAGCATGACGCCTCCCCTGGAACTTGTGCTTCCCACCGAGGTTTGCGGAGAGGCGTCTTGACCTACGGAGCTGGCTATCTGCTCAGGTCAGTGTCGCCAGGTGTGTTCCCATGAGAATTTCTCATTAATTCATCTTCGCTAGACTTCCTATCAGGAGAGGACGATTCCAACTCCCGTGAATGTTCTTGAAGGTCTGGAGGATCCTCCGCTCCTGGATTCGGCCTTGCACAAATTCTTCAGGAGAGCTAATGAAACATTCCTGCTTTCCCCACCTGTAGTAAGGTATGGCCACCTGGTCTCTCCTGGCTGCCACTATATTTATCTCTTCTATTTAAACTATTCGGTTCAGTCAGGTGAGATGAGATGGTCGCCGTGTTTCACCTTTTGCTGATTGGTTGGGTTTGGGACAATAGGACATCCCCGAAGGAGGAGCATTGACCAAAGGGGTTTGGTTTTGCTCACAATCATTAACTTGTTCTGAAAAGGGAAACTCTCTTGCGTACGGTCTGTTTAAGGTGTCCGACCTGCATTTCTCTCCCAAGCCAGTGTTTGTAAAATAAGTCCCCCCTCGCCTGTTGTATATATTTGTTAAGCCACTGGTAATCCAACTGTGAGACTAAATGTCATGTGTACCAATAAATTATTATTATTATTCTGGCAACTCAGCCAAGGCGATGCCTGCTTCATATATGGCAGAACCTCATTTTGATGGATGAGGTTGGTAGGCGAAACTGCCGGTCCTGATCCTGCAGATCCACGTGTCGTACTGTTCCAGCAGTGCTGAACCTCAGCAGACTGAAAGCCACATCCAAGGTCACAACATCTGTTATAGAACTCCAATATGCCAATGATAACGTAGTCTATGCGCATTCAGAAGATCTACAAGCCTTTGCAGAAGCATCCGATCGGCCTCTCATTGAACATCGAGAAAACCAAAGTGCTTTTCCAGCAGTCGTCAGCCAATCCCTCTGCAATGCCAGGAATACAGCTTAATGGTGTCACTTGCAGCTTCAAAGCCTGGCTGATTCCAGACAGGAAACAATCAGGGCCAACTAACACCTCCCAACTAGATGAGTGATGTTTATGTATCTGTGGAATGATGAAAAAAAAGAACTCTTGTCTGTTGGAGACAAGCAGGAATGTTGACATTGGCCAGCTTGATTAGCATTGAATAGCCTTGCAGCTTCAAAGCCTGGCTGATTCCAGACAGAAAACAATCAGGGCCAGCTAACACCTCCCAACTAGGTGAGTGATGTTTATGTATCTTTGGAATGATGAAAAAAAGAAAAGAAATCCTGTCTGTAGGAGACAAGTGGGAATGTTGACATTGGCCAGCTTGATTAGCATTGAATAGCCTTGCAGCTTCAAAGCCTGGCTGATTCCAGACAGAAAACAATCAGGGCCAGCTAACACCTCCCAACTAGGTGAGTGAGGCTTATGTATCTGTGGAATGATGTCCAGGGTGGGAGAAAAAAAGAACTCTTGTCTGTTGGAGACAAGTGGGAATGTTGCCATTGGCCAGCTTGAATAGCATTGAATAGCCTTGCAGCTTCAAAGCCTGGCTGCTTCCTGCTGTGGGCTGGCCCTGAGAAGCGCTGGGGTTCTTTTATGAAGCTGCTTCGATGGTTCGCCAGTGAAGTCGCGGAGTCCGTAGTGGCTGCTCTCGGTTCCCCGGGCGTTGCACAAGACGGGACTCGTTGCACAAGACCCTCGCGGCCCAGGAAGCCTTTCTTTCACAACTCTTTGCAAACTCTGCAAAGTCTTAACACTCTCATGGGGAGCCTGAAGCATTTATTTATTTCCAATATAGGCGACTGAACGCCAGGCTCAAGAGGTAACGTGCGAGAGAGATCCCGGTAGAAAGTATTTATTTAATCGTGAACAATTAAACACAAATCCATCCTTTTCAGTTTTTTTTTAACAGTAAATAAAAATGTCTTACCCCCCCCCCCCCCCCCCGGCCCCGCTCATGCATGATCGCCGTGTATTAATCTAAGCCTTTTTGTTTTTCAAAAGTGAAAAAATAAAAGCGTTTCTCCCATTTCTTCCTCGAATCAGGCGGCTAAACGCATCTGGCCTTGTGCATTAATGGAGACGGGATGGGGAATTCGGTTAAGCCTAGCACACGGATGGCAGCAGTCACTCCTCATTTTGTTCATCTTCTTTTTGTACATAAAGCGTTAAAACGAATAAATCCCGTAAAAATAAATACCAAGTGAGAAAGAACCGAGGGGTCTGCAGCATCCCCTCCTTTAAAGGATCGCCCTGTTGCAAATATTAGCATGCTGTGTTTGTGGCCGAAAGGGTCTTTGTTTTTGCCCGGTACGGAGAGAGAGAGGTGTTTTATCCACAGCACAGAGACATACGACATCACTGGACTAAGTGTGGACGCAGCCTTGTTCCAAGGGATCCACTCCTATCACCCACTCCAGGCCAGCCATGGGCAAACTTCGGCCCTCCGGGCGTTTTGGACTCCAACTCCCACCGTCCCTAACAGCCTCAGGCATGAGTGGGAAAAGGAAAGGGCCCAAGGCTGTTAGGAACTGTTTATTTACAAAATTTACCGTCTATACTCGAGTATAAGCCGACCCGAATGAAAGCCGAGGCACCTACTTTTACCACAAAAAAAACCCAACAAAAACTGGGAAAATATATTGACTCAAGTTTAAGCCGAGGGTGGAAAATGCAGCAACTACAGTAGAGTCTCACTTATCCAACACTAACTTATCCAACGTTCTGGATTATCCAACTCATTTTTGTAGTCAATGTTTTCAATACATCATGATATTTTGGTGCTAAATTCGTAAATACAGTAATTACTACATAGCATTACTGCGTATTGAACTACTTTTTCTGCCAAATTTGTTGTCTAACATGATGTTTTGGTGCCTCATTTATAAAATCATAACCTAATTTGATGTTTAATAGGCTTTTCCTTAATTCCTCCTTATTATCCAACATTCTGCCGGCCCGTTTATGTTGGATAAGTGAGACTCTACTGTACTAGTAAATAAAAACAAAAACAGATACCCATAAAATTAAAACCGATTTGTATGTCCTGTGCACTTATATTCATTATTGTATTATGTTTAGTTATCGTATGGTTTTAAGTTGTTGGTTTTTTGTTATGTTGGAAACCGCCCTGAGTCCCTTGAGGAGATAGAGTGGGATATAAATAAATTATTATTATTTTACACTAATTGAGGCATCAATAGGTCAAATGTTTTCAAATATTTACATAAACTTGTAATTTAAGATAATAATAAGACTTTAATAAGACAAGAGTATCCAACTCTGATTATCAATATACTTGAGTATAAGCCAACTCTAGTATAAGCTGAGTGGGCTTTCTCAGCCTTTAGAAAAGGCTGAAAAACTCAGCTTATACGCGAGTATGTACGTTATATTCCGCTCTTCTCACCCAGGAGGGCACTCGAGGCGGATCACAATGCAGACGTACACGGCAAACATTCAGTGCAGTTTTTTAGACATACAGGGCAGACATAGATATTTCGACATTTTTCCAACTTTGGCGCCTGGGGGTTATGCTCGATTCCGGCCACTCTATCCGCTATGACAACAAGCCCTTTGGACTGCAGGATTTTCCCTCCTTGTTCTTTGATCGCCGGCATTTTTATGGTGTCCTAAAACACCTCCCTGCTTTAAGCGGTGTCTAATTTCTCTACTCACAGCTCGGCTGTTTTCAAACTGCTTAGGTGGACAGTAAGCTAGGCTCTTGGCAGTCGGGTGCTCAATCCGACTTGGGCTTTGAAGTTGCCAACCTTCTGGTCGGCAGTGATCTATTGTTGTGGGAGATTAACCTGCTGTGCTAAAGCCCGGCCCACTTGTAGGAGTTGAAGTCCAACACACCTGGAGGGCCGAAGTTTGCTCATGCCTGCTCTAGTGTTACACATTTTGCAGTGGACAAAGCATAAGGCTGATCCAGAGCCCACACAATACATATTTTTTTCTGCTTTGCCCAAATGTTATCGCTTTCTCCTACACAGAAATTAATTTGATTCTTTTTGTACAGTTTCCTAATTTTGCATTTTATCTTCTTTGGCTCATCTCATTTTATTTTGGCACTGGGTCTACGAACTGCCCCCTTTTAAAAGCCATTACACCCCCCTCCCCTTTTCAAGATAACCCTACGTGACCCATAAAAGCGCTTACATTGATTAGTTTGCTGAAACAAAACTGTGGTTTAAAATAGGTAGCAACACATGCCTGCTTCGGCTTTATTGAGTGCGATTGTGAGAAGAGGGAATTGCCGAGAACGGGCCTCCTCCTCCTCCTCCGTCCGTCAACCATCCAGCCCTGCCAGAGGTCCACCAATGATCACACCCAGTCAGTTCTCTTGGCTATCCCATTGCCTGTTGTTGTTGTTTTTTTTTACATAAATAATATAGACCAAAACATCATCAACATCTCAGCAACCTCTCCTTTTAAACTGAACAGAGGAGCCCTTTGACCTGTTGAGAAAGAATTGCAGGACTTGTTCTCAAAACCGTCTTTGTTTTGTTTTGTTTCTTTGCTTGAGTGATGGAGCACATGGCCGGGTTTCCAAGCAGCTCTGGAGGAGATCAATCCAGCTCAATGGGACTGCTGTCTTCTTGCCCGTCTTCCACGTCCTCTTCTTCGCCAGCCACCATCAAGCTGTTTAAAAGATTGCCTGAGACAGAAGGAGAGAGGAGAGATGGGGAAAGTCAGAGAAGACTACTGCATAGTGGCCGGTGTTAAAGGTGATGTTGGCAATACTACGTGCCATGGTGGATGCATCCTATCATTGACATCTCCGGCCCATCCCCTGTTTGGATATCATCAAGCAAGCCAACGCCTTAGATCAAGAAATAGCTTCCAAAGCTCTACAGAGGTACTTGCAAGAACACCTCAGCAAGCGGGAGTCCAAAAGTGGCAGGCCAAAACCCAAAACCTCAAGCAGTGGCAGAGATTGGATGAGAGACTCCTTCCTGGGCACACAGAAGACTGGGCGACTTGGAAGGCACTGAACAGACTGGGCTCTGGCACCACGAGATGCAGAGTCATATGGAGATGGTATACCACACCGGTTAAGCTACACCAGATGGATAAGAAACAAAGTAACCTCTGTTGGAGATGTGGCATGCACAAAGGGACATGTTTTCATTTATGGTGGGAATGCCCCCAGGTGAAGAGTTTTTGGAATAACATATTTATAGAAACCAGTAACATTATAGGTTTAAACATCACTCCGGATGCGAGGTTAGCATTATTAATGGATGCCACAAAGTTGAATTTAGAAATGGAAAAGAAAGAATTGGTGATTATTTTACTCACAGCGGCGAGACTTATAATTGCAAGGAACTGGAAGGTAGTAACCAATTCACACTGGAAGCATGGTATGGGAGGTATGGGATGTAGCTCTAAATGATAAATTATCAATGGAAATGAGGGTGTTCAGGCGAGAAATTAATAGATCTGATTTTGATTTATACTGGTCAGTTTTCATTAAATATGAAGTGAAAAAGTGAAAAAGGAAAACAATATAACCCTGTTGGTCAGGAATTTTGGATATGACATTGGTTTAATGGTTGAATTATAAAATTTTATGGTAAATGAAATGATACTTGTTCAGGCCTTAGTGGTGGGGTTGTTGTTTGTAAAATGTTCACTGTTTTGTGTTCTGTTTCACTGTAAGTTATTAATGTATGTAAATAAAATTAATATATTATATATATTAAAAAAAGAAAAAAGAAATGGGGCCACAAAGTGAAGTCCACAACATGTGAGTGTGGAGAAGAGCAAACCACAGACCACCGACTACAATGCAGCCCGAGCCCTGCCACATGCACCACGGAGGACCTTCTCACAGCAACACCAGAGGCCAGCTTCTGGTGAAAGGACATTTAGTATCATGCCAAGCTTTTAACTTTGTGGTTTTTCTATACATTGTAACTGTATTCTCAATTTGCTTCAGACACGATAAATAAATCACGTTGCTCCTTTATAGCATTAACTCACCTAGTAGTCCTCCATAGGATGAGGTTTGTTTGGGTGGAACACCAAAGAAGAGCTGTCCTATTCTGTCTAGATACTAAAAGAAGACAAAAGGCTTCAGTTTTGAAATCACACGAAAGCATTGTCGTTTGCACAGACACCTATCCCAATCTCCATCTTCCTAATGGGGAATACAGTCACCGTTCCAGTTTTGTGGGTTTGATTTTATGGTATCTTCAACCCTTGTGCATCTTGGCATATTTTTTTTCAAGAAAACATTAAACCCATAGCAACACAGTTGGAGCAAAGAATGGTATTAAGTAACTACCATATATACTCGAGTATAAACCAACCCAAATATAAGCCGAGGCACCTAATTTTACCACAAAAAAACTGGGAAAACATTGACTCCAGTATAAGCCGAGATACCAATAAAATTACATTAATTGAGGCATCAGTAGTTTAAATGTTTTTGAATCTGTGCATCAAACTGTAATTTAAGATAAGATTGTTCAACTCTGATTAAATCATTATTTTCATCTTCTTCAATGTAAATGTGCTTATGTATCCTTTTAATAATAGAAATAATAAATGTAATAATAATAAATGCAGTAAAATAATAATATAATAATAAATAGAGCAAAATAATAAATGTAATAATAATTAATAGAGTAAAACAATAAATATAACAATACCAATAATAATAGAGAAAAATAATAAATATACCATATATACTTGAGTATAAGCTGACCTGAATATAAGCCCACCAAGACCCTCACCTGAGTATAAGCCGAAGAGATTTTTTTTCAGTCCTAAAAAAGGGCTGAAAAACTAGGCTTATACTCAAGTATATACAGCATATGTTTTAAGCTTGACTAATGTATTTTATGGATTATTGTTAATGGTTTTAAATATGTTGCTGTTTGTATTGATCTGTTTGGCATTTAATTTTGCCAGTTGTTGTAAGCTGCCCTGAGTCCCCTCGGGTGAGAAGGGCGGGATAGAAATGTTGTAAATAAATAAATAAGAACCCTTAGGTAAAGGTAAAGGTTTTCCCCTGACATTAAGCCTAGTTGTGTCAGATTTTGGGGTTGGTGCTCATCTGCATTTCTAAGCTGAAGAGCCAGTGTTGTCTAATATTATAATATATTGTATATACATATATTAATAATTAATATTATGATGTAATACAATGTAATAATAATTATAATTCACTATCATAATTGTATATTTATATTACATGCAATATTACTAATAATATCGGAATATAGTCATATAATATAATATATTGTATGTATATATACTTGTAAACTGCCCTGAGTCCCCTTCGGGGTGAGAAGGGCGGGATATAAATGTTGCAAATAAATAAATAATTGTCCGTAGACGCCTCCTAGGACACAACTATTTTGCATAACTCGCATAACTTCAAATTTTGCTGTTATTGCTTTACTGTTTTGTGAGCCGCCCCGAGACACACGGATAGGACATTGCATTGCAGATCGGACATTGAAACCAACAAAAAAAAAAGGGCAAGCACAGAGAAATAAAAGTGGTATTCCACCCGTTTAAGGATAACTTACTTCGTTATACATGGGGTCCCTCTTCAAGGAAGGTTGGTATTGTTCACACAATACTGTAAATACTGTTAACTTTCCTCTAAAACAGAAGCGACACACAATGTCAAACCAGGCTGAAAACCAGGGGGGAAAAGAGCTGTGCTGCACAATGAAAACCAAGCCGTACCCGTCAACTGCCAGCAGCAGGAACCAAATGAAGTTGAGCAAGGGCTGCACGAAGGGCGGGCCCCTCTCGATGGAAGGGTGCTTCTGCGTGTACGTGGTGAAGACCACTAAAGCGCTGGTCTTGTTTTTCAAGCAGAGGAATCTGCAAAAAAAGAAAAAAAAAAAGGGGGGGGGGGGAAGAATTCTGAAAGTTACAGGCTCTTCTGGGAGTAGGATTTAAACACGGTCACTTCTAGGGCGGTTTCCTAAACTTAAGTTTGTTTATTTATTTATTTGCAACATTTATATCCCACCCTTCTCACCCCAAAGGGGACTCAGAGAGGCTTACAAGTCATATGTACGAGACAATATATTATATTATTAGCATAGCATTATATATACATACAATATATTATATCATTAGTATATTACAATATAAGCATTATATATTACTATATTGTACTATACCACTATACTGCAATATTATATGTAATATACAATTATAATAGTGTATTACATATTATCAATATTATATGTATATACAATATATTATATCATTAGTATATCACAATATAAACATTATATATTACTATATTGTACCATACCACTATACTGCAACATTATTAGTAATATTACATGTAATATACAATTATAATAGTGTGTTATTATTATATTGTATTACATTATAATGGCGCTCCATGCAGTCATGCCGGCCACATGACCTTGGAGGTGTCTACGGACAACACCGGCTCTTCGGCTTAGAAATGGAGATGAGCACCAACCCCCAGAGTCAGACATGACTGGACTTAACGTCAGGGGAAAACCTTTACCTTTACCTTATTACATTATATTATCAATATTATATAATATATTATATTAGCAGTATAGCATAGTATTAGTATTATATATTATTATATTGTACTATACCACTATACTGCAATATTATTAGTAATATTACATGGAATATACAATTATAATAGTGTATTATTATTATATTGTATTACATTACAATATTATTATCAATATTGTATTTATATACAATATATTATATTATTAGTACAGCATAATATAGCACAGTATAACCTGGAAAACTCACAGTAACCCAGTGATTCTGGCCATGAAAGCCTTCGACAATAATAAAAATATTATTATTTATACCCCCCCCCCTTTTTCTCTCAGAGAGAAGGCCGAGATGAACGAATTAAGAGCAGAAAACCTACTGTAACACCGCTTGGGCCACAAACATGTCCACCTCGCTGCGATAGCCCCGGGACGAGGAATATTCCACCAGCATGTTTGCACAGCCCTCGCCATCTGTCGAGTGCAAGAAGTGATACCGAGATTCACAGTAGTTTTGCTCTGGAAAAGAAGTTTTAGAAAAACCCAAATCAATCAGTGATGCTTCTTGCTCAAAGTACAAGTATTAGAACAGTCCTTGCATCCGTTAGGGAGAGATCGCTTTGCAAAAAATATTCCAAGGATCTACTCACATTTGCATGTTATTAAACTATACTTCAAGGGTAGTCTGAATATGCCTTAAATTTTGTTATATGGTGCATTTCATATCTGAGTGATATCCAAAGACGGATACACCGAAACTGCTCTTATGTTGTAACAGGTCCCTTGGACGGGGTTCACGGCAAGGGCAACGTGGCTCAGACACCTAAAAACAAATCCCTCGCATAGAGATGCAGCGGCTGCTGCCAAATTTCTAATTTATTTCTGATGTGTTCCATCCTGGATTTAAAAATAAAAGGCAGGCACCGAACCCACGCTAATCCAAGTGTCGTAACCTCTTGCACTGGGGGCAGGGTGTAAAAACGACTCCACTTAAACCCACTTTCTGCACCTTTTGTTCTACTCTGTGTCAAGCCTTTCCAAGAAAAAAGAGAGTCAAATAAAGAGATTTAGACGATGCAGGCAAGACTCCAAGGAGCTATTTTAGGCACACTTAGTCGCCTTTGCACAGGCCCACTTAAGACTTTTCACTTTCTCCAGTAATCCACACGATTCAATAACCATTTAATGCCAAGTTTTCCTACCTTTCCACAACGTGATGGCTAGCAACTGGTGCAATTTTGGGTGACCGAGTTTTCCCGACCCACCACTGGACCACTTCAGCGCCCTGGACACAAAGGCCACCCTTTCCGGTGAATTCTGATCCATCAGGCTGAACACTTTCGCCAGGTTCTCTAGAAGCAACCACAACAGGCGACACTCATCAGCAACGCCCACGCTCACAACCAACAGCAGCCTTTTTGTTCCAAATATACCAGCAATAATAATAATAATAATAATAATAATAATAATAATAATAATGCTTTATTTGTATTCTGCCCTATCTCACCAAGAGGACTCAGAGTGGATTCCAACAAACAAAAAACATTCAGTGCCTCACCACAAGTGCAAACATGAATACATTAACAACTGTAAAGTACTGTAAAGATTACATGACACTATGTAACACGATTTTTGTTCCTGGATTATCAACAATAATAAAAATAATAAAACTTTGTTTCTAGACCGCCCTCTCTCCCCAGAGAGACTCAGGGTGGTTAACGCACATATAAACGGCAAGCATTCAATACAACAACAACAACGACAACAATTTATTCTTATATCCCGCCCCATCTCCTCAAGGGGACTCAAGGTGGCTTACAAAGAGACCATGCCCAAACAATATAAAAATACAACAGTAAAAACAAATCCAAACACAGCAATAAATACATCAAGAAAAAGCATAAAACAACAACAATTTAAAAACGATTAAAACATGCTCAATACCACAACCACTTCACTCAATAATCAAAAGTATAAAATGACAATAACATACTCGTTATAATAAAATATCAATTTCATTTCCCATTTGGTTCTATCAGAAAAACGTGGGGTAAGTTTATTAAACTGCAAAAAAACCCTTTGGTTTTGCGATCTGCACAAAAAATTAAAAATGACACACTGAAAGGTTAAGAATAGCAGACACAAAAACAAGGTTTCTGGAGCATGATAACGCCTTTCAAAGTAAGTACCACACAATTAAGCAGGAAATCACACTTTCAAACCAGGAATATATATATATATATGTATATATATATATATATATATATATATATATATATATATTCCAAATGTGTAATTAATTATATGAGTCCCTTGAGGAGATAGGGTGGTATATAAATAAAGTTTACACACACACACACACACACACACACACACACACACACACACACACGTATGAGACTTTCATTAGATCAAGGCTAGGGTGTGTGTGGCCATTCATAGGTGGGGTTGATGACTGTTGTAATGCATTGACATTTAGCACAGCAGGTTAGTCACCAAGCTGCCATAAATCTTGCCAACCAGACTGCCGAGAGTCCAGAATTCTAGGCAAAGAACGACAGAGGAAATGTAGTGGGATGTCTCACCTAGCAGCTCATCTGTAACTTTTGCATCTGATTTCTCCAGGGACTCTAGAACTAGCATGGACAGATCCGCAGCGCTGTTTTGCTAGAAAACACAGGGGGAAAAAAAACGATGAATACACACAACGAAGCAAGAAAATTACAAATGTTAAAGAGGGAGGGAAGTGGCATTTTGGAAAAAACACAACATCGTCTTGCACTGTTAGTATATTGTTTGATTACCTCCTTCAAACTATATGACCACTTTTATTTCAGACTGTATGAATGCATTGCTGTCTTGAAATTCTGGGAGCATAGGGATCTTATTTGCGGTGCACTAATCTTGTTGTGTATCAAATAATACTAACAATATAACCTTTATGCGGTTTTAAAACAGATCTTACTTGATTGTGACTGAAGAACAACAGGGCCCCCGAATACATGAGCTCTCTCGCTTCCGCATGTTTCCCTTGTGACATGTACCTGTGATTTTCAAACAAAAACACAAAAGCAGAGTGAAAGATAAGCAGAATGTAGCATGATGAGACAGACTTTCAAGAGCCTGAATGGTTTGTGGTGCAAACAAATTTAATCTTTGGACCTGAAAGACTCATGGCACAAAGGCATAGCTTAGTAAATGAACAAAATCTATAGAAAGTAATCCTGCACAAAATCCGAAAATTCGTTTTAAGCATGTTTACATACCTCTGAACCCTGAGAGAAGAGATCAGACTCTGATATCAAATGGATAGAACAAACAGTAGACTAAAAGCTGTTTTAATGCATTTAATGATAGTGCAAGGTCACCCTAATGAACAACCAGACCTGGTGTAGTTGGCACCCTCGCAAAGGGCGGAGTTATATTCTTCCTACTTGTTTACGTAGTCTTAAAGCACAAATGACATCTGATAAAGGGAGCAGGGCCTTTTTGGTGCCTAGGCAGTTACTAAGCAGAAGTAGAGAGCATGACAACACATCAATTTTCACACAAAACAGAACACTTCTGAGAGAGCAAGAAAGTGGTGCTAGCTCCATCCATACCATTGATTCCAAAGGAAAAGGGGTTTCAGCAGAATAGCTCGCAACTCCAGTTTAGAGCCGAGGCCAGAGAAAGGACCTTGGAGAGCCACATCTGGCCTGCTGGCCTTAGTGTGGGGACCTCTGCTATAGATCAATAGGTTTGGGATAAATTGCCCCTAACTATTCTCCACCACTAAATAGTATAACCTCAATTTCTGCTGTTTTCCAGACACTGGGTACGTATTGAAAGATGCTGAGTGTCCACAGACCAAGGACTGCTTGCTCTCTAACACAGATCTTGAACACCCCCAGGTTAGAGTGAATTTGCTCCCAGATTTGAGGCTCATAAGAATGTGGTTGTTATCCCTAACTGACCCGAAGCAAGCAGGCAAGGGCTAGTGATGTGGCTTAAATTCTACTTAAAGAGACTGCCTCTTCCACTGCAGACAAGTATGATCTTTAAGGTCAGCCATGCGCATCTTATTGACTGTTCTAAGTTTAATGCAGATTACAAAAGAGCGTGCAAGTGGGACTTTCTATGGAGGTGCACTAACGCCATCCCAATCACAAAGTGCTCGCTATTACAACACACTGGCCTCTTGGATTGGTCTGATTCACAGACACGAAGTAAACCTTTCTATACAGCGCTTTATTTTAGCAGCCTGCATTATCTTGTTAGTTGTATGACAATTTATATAAATCTGTTACTGTTTGCACCAGGTGATGTAACGAGGGAAGCTGTTCAGGAATTCAACTGAAGGAGGCAACCATGCTGAGTCTGTTGCGACAAAAACAAAACAATCCTGAACGCCTCAAGTCTCACAATTCATTCAGGATGAAATACAACGGATAACAAAGTGGCTGTGGAACACCCTCCCCAGAGATATTAGACAAGTTCCAACTCTTTTGGGCTTTAGAAGAGCCCTAAAAACATGGCTATGTGCCCAGGCTTTTAATGAATAAACGATAAAGATGATACAGACAGACTTATGGAGAAAGCACGAGATTTTCGGACGAACGGATCTGAGCATACGTATTTTTAAAATTTATATACTGTAATTTTATACTGTATTTAATAGTTTTTAACTGATTTTATGTATTGTTGATTGATTTTGTATAGGCAATTAATTGTGCCAGCGTTGTAAGCCGCCCTGAGTCCCTTCAGGTGAGAAGGGCGGGATATAAATTTTGGAAATAAATAAATAATAAAAAAGCCCCCCCCCCCCCCCCCCCGATCATCAGTGGTCCTCACAGCCTGTCATAGATGGGGGTGAAATGTCAGGAGAGAATGCTTCTGGAACATGGCCAGACAGCATAGAAAACTCACACCCAATAATAATCTACTTTTATCTTTTGATTGAGACCCAATGTGCCTCACAACATTAAATAATTGAATAAAAAAATCAAGGAAAAGAAACCCAGGTTGGATCTACACTGCCACACAAACCTGATTATGAGAGAGATAACCCACATTATCTACTTTGAACTGGATTACGAGTCTACACTGCCATAATACATAATACTAATAATACAATAAAATATACAATAATAACATTAATTATATATTATATATTACATGCAATATTGTTAATAATATTACAATATATAGATATAGTACAATATGGTAATTTATTGCCAGTATTGTGCTATGCTAATAATATATGTATGTATATATTAAATTTAATTTGTAAGCCGCTCTGAGTCCCCTTCGGGGTGAGAAGGGCGTGATATAAATGTATTAAATAAACAAACAAATACTGTACATTCATATAATCCGGTTCCAAGGCAGACCTGGATTATATGGGGTTTATACGGCAGTGTAGATGGAGCGTCAGGCTGGATCCACACAGCCATGTAATCCAGTTTCTGAAGGCTTTGAACTGGGTGAGATGGGCCTACTCCAGGCGTTTTGGACTCCAACTCCCAGCATTCCTCAGGGCCTCGGGCCCTTTCCTCAAGCGGCTGAGGGGGGAAAGGAAGGGGCCCGAGGCCGTGAGGAATGCTGGGAGTTGGAGTCCAAAACGCCTCCAGGGGAAGGCCCAAGCTGGCCCATTTCCAGGCCCGCCTCTGCTCCCGACCAATCAGAAGGCCTGCCTGCGTGAAGGGCAGCCCGCCCGTCCAATCGGCGCGCGGCGCTGTGAAGGCCTGGGAAGCGGCCGTGAAGGGAGCGCCCCCTACCGGAAGAAGAGGGTGCGGTACATCTGGTGCGCCTCGTAGTAGTCTCCCTTCTCGACGCTGGCGCGGAGCTTCCCCTCCACGCGCTGGACGCCGCCCCGGTTCCGGTTGCTGCCGCCGCCGCCGCTGGTGCCGCCGCCTCCGCCGCCGTCCTTCGAGGCCTCTTGCTCCGCCGCCATGACGGAGGAACGCCACCGAGGAGGAAATTGACCCTGGAAGGCTTCCGTCGGCTCCGCCCAAGGCAGGGAATGGAAGGGGAGGAAGGGCGACGGGGGCCGGCGAGGGACAATAGAGCCTCGGCGCTCTACGGAAAGGGGAGGAGCGTTTGTGACGCGCCTCGCTCACGTGACAGCAGGGCGGGCGGGGCGAAACCGCGCCTCTCCGTCTCCTAGCAACAGGGATAGGAGTGGGCGGGGAAAGAAGAGGGCGGGGCCAAGCTTGGCCCAATAACTGCGAGGGAGGGCGGGGCTTGTGCTGGACCAAAACAAAATACTGGAGGATTGAGAGGCGTTGTAGTTCACCCACACCTGTGAGCCCAACCAGGATGGATCTGGACCCAGCATGCCCACATGTGAACCCGGGTGGGGTTTGAGGGGAATTGGCCCGGGCATTTTGGAATTATAGGCACTGGGATGTACAGTTCACCTGCAATTAATGGGCACTCTGCACTCCACCCACGACCAGCAAAGAATGTGGGACTGCTGACCTGAAGGCTGCTGGTTCAGATCCACAGGATGGGGTGAGCTCACGTCTGTCAGCTCTAGCTTGCAGGGACATGAGAGAAGCCTCCCAGCAGCATGGTAACACATCCAGGCAATGTCCTCCGGGCAAAGTCTCTGTAGATGGCCAATTCCCTCACACCAGAAGTGACTTGCAGTATGTTCTCAAGCTGGGTGAGCTCCCATCTGTCAGCTCTAGCATGCGAGGACATAAGATAAACCTCCCAGCAGGACGACAACACATCCAAGGCAATGTCCCCTGGGCAACATCTCTGTAGACGGCCAATTCTCCCACACCACGAGCCACTTGCGGTATGTTCTCAAGTTGTGTGAGCTCCCATCTGTCAGCACTAGCTTGCGAGGACATAAGATAAACCTCCCAGCAGGACGACAACACATCCTGGGAAACATCTCTGTAGACAGCCAATTCTCCCACACCACAAGACACTTGCAGTATATTCTCAAGTCAGGTGAGCTCCCATCTGTCAGCTCCAGCTTGCAGGTACATGAGGGGAGCCTCCTAGCTAACACATTCGAGCATCCCCCCAGGCAACGTCTCTGCAGATGGCCAATTCTCTCACAGTATATTCTCAAGTCGCCCCTGACATGAAAAAAAGAAAAGCATCCATACCAAAAAAAGAAACTTTTATTACTTAGTTCCAAATATTACATGCACTTTTTGAAAAAAATTAAAACTCTTAAACCTTTTTTAATAGCTTCTTATTATCAGTTTGGAGGCAGCGAAAGGACACCGGAGACAAAGATCCTGAAAAAGCATTTACAAAAATACATTGCACAAAGTCCTATCTCGCTTCTTTAAAAATAAGTTAGTGTTCTGCAAAAAGAAAAAAAATCCCCCGCCCTTTAGCTCCCCTTTAGTTTGAGTATCTATACAGGACCTTTCTGATTTATATATATTTAATCTTTAGTTTATGAAACACCTGTACAGGTTTTTTTTGTTTTTAGCAAGCTCTTATCAAAAGGCCATTAGTTCTGTTTCTACCTGAACGCAGGCGGAGAAACGACCTCCTAGAAATAAAACTCTATTATAAATATTTGAGGACTCTTGTGCAACATATATCAACTCTGTTCCAAAAAATAAAAGAAAACAGTCAGCACCACCTTATATTATTTCCCAAAACGCAAACAAACAATATCTAAAGTCGACGCTTCCTTCCCCAAAGCAGGACAGAAGGTGGAAACGCTCAGGTATCAACTTTCAAAGGAATTTAGTCTTCGAAGGAGGCGATGCAGGGATGGGACCGGAGTTAGTGTCCAAGGAATCCCACATTTTGCAAAAAGATTTAGGAAAATTCCAGCCGCGACCCTGACATTCGTATCCCAGGTTTGTAAATGTGTGTCTTTTGAACGCACAACGGATGGCATTTTTTGGAGAACTGATATGACACTCACGCCCCTGAGTTTTGCACATGGTCAGAGGTCCATAAGAGCAGCAGCAATGGCAGGGTCTGCATCAGGGCTTGCACAAAGTAAACGCAATATATGCGAATAAGCTTCAGGCAGATGTTTCCTGGTGGGGTTGCATATTATCAACAGCCTTGAGTCCCCTCGGGGAGAAAGGCAGCGTAAAAATGATGTAAATAAATAAAATATCTTATCCCAAGTGCTGGCATTTCTGGCTCCCTCTCCTAAGCCTGGCTCCATTTCTATCTACCTCCCTCTTCCATCCCATCCTACAGGATCTATTCCTGCAAACACTTCGCTTTCACTTCTCACTCAAGCCTCCTCTCCTTCTACGAATGTAACTTTCACCTCCTAAAGTATAAACGTATGTAAGATCTAAAGGATCAGGACTGGTCAAATGTTGGTCTTCCCTCCAGGTGTTTTCTTTTTTACTTCAGCTCCCACCATTCCTAACAGCCTCAGGGCTTTTCCTTTTCCCCCTATGGAGTATACAAAGCCAGATAGAAGGGAGGTAAAAAATTCATACTATTTTCCCCAGAATCAAAACGGAGAAGGTGGAATTCCTTCCCAGAGTGTTTGCAGACCATAATCCGACGCCGTTACAATTTACAAGGGGGACTTTGAGAAAGAAAGCCTTGGAGACCAAACGGTTATATATTAAAAGACCAAAAACATTAAAGAAAAGATTAGGTTACATTTAAAGAGAATAGTAAGGAGGGCATAGCGGAAAAGACAGTTTGGGATGCAGGAAAAGCGGTGGCAAGAGGTTTGCTAATTCAACAACAGGCTATTTGGTGCAAAAGAAGAAACAATAAGGGGGCAAAGGAAGGGGCCTGGGGCTGTTAGGAATGGTGGGAGCTGAAGTCCAAAACACCCGGAGGGAGGGCCCAAGTTTGCCCAGGCCTGATCTACAGGGAAAATGCATCACACCACTGGTGCAAAACAGTTTCTGTTACTTCAAAAAAAGCACGTGTGCTGGAAAATCCAAGGGAACCTCACCAAAATAACTCGAGAAATAACTGCATAACCACATGCCTATAATGAGATTGTCTCCGTTTCATTATAAGACAAGTGAAAAGGTGAGCCTCCTTATATATAAAAAAACACCCAAATAACAGATTTCTAGCTGCTCCCCAAAAGAAGTGTTAAAAGCTTTATATCCTGAAGTAATAAAATAGATATGATTTATCAAGTTTGCTCACTGGGCTTTTTGCGAATGAGCTGTGGACGCATGCACGTTCTTCCCTGTCTGGCAGTCACAAGCTGAGCATCCAAGCCAAAATAACCATTGGGTTTGGTATGTAGTTTTTGCTGGCAGTCTTCTACTTTACCGAGGAGGAGGACGGGATCCGCAGCACACGGCAGACCCTCGCCTTCTAAGGATTCCAGCGTCCCAGGCCTTCCCTTTATATACATATAAACAGAAACAAATATGTACAGCAAGGTCGTCGGGAAGCGTCGCAGTGTTCATTCGGCCGGTCTCCCGTGCACTCTGAACCGATACAGGCACGTGTACTCTGAATGGCCCCAGTTGGAAAATATCCTCAGCTCCACTATTTGGAATGCTTTTTCTGTAGCCTCCTAAAAAAAGAGTTCAGACAGATGTAAAAAAAAAAACTGCAAGAAATTTTGTCAATCAAAGATACAGAAAGAAGCCAAAGACAAGACAGTTTAATAGCCACATCTTCTAAGAGTGTGGACATACCGTGACTTGGAACATTTGCAATGGCTCTCCATCTTGATCATATGTATACTGCCCCAGAAGCACACCTTCTTCTTGGTACTCATCTTCAAGACCCTGCCAATACAATTATTATTATTATTATTATTAATTTTATTTCAATACCGCCTTTCTCTCCATAGGGACTCAGACATCTTTGAGCACCTTAGAATTCTTGCCAAAAACCTACATGGAAGATTTTAATTTCAAACTAGCTTTGCCATTATGAAATAAATAAAAAGATGTACAATAACCTGGTACAGAAAACAGAAGTTATACAACTGCCGAAGAGGCTCAGAGAGAGAAAGGAAGTGCCCATTTAATGCTAGGATTTCACAAAGGCCACAATAAAGCCTCAGGACAACTGTGGCGCAAGACTAAGAAGAGCTGAAACACTGTGTCTGAGAATAGCTTTTAATCGACAATTACATCTTGACTTTCCAGTTCTAGTCAAATACTAAATATAAACAAACAGACAAATGTATCTGTCCTGGGTGTTTTTTGTTTTGTCCAAGCCTCTTTTGTTTTTATCTGTTTGGGTACATGAAGATACTCATTTGGGCTTTAAAAAAAAAGTGATCTCAAATATATTTCCAGAGCGAAGAGTTCAGAAGCGGGTCGACTTGGGGCACGTTATGTAATTTGCTGTGAGATTAGAAGCCTTTCAGACGCCACTCGAAATCCGGAAAGAATTGCACTTGAACAAGAGCAAACCCACACCACCCTATTTTGGTTTTATTTTGACAAAGGTGAACTTACGTATACTGAAAAATCCTTCGGAGCGCTCGTAATATTGCCCGTTGGTGAAAGTGTTTTTGGTATATGTTCCAGGGTGAAAGCGGTCGGGTGGATCACCATAGAGAGGCGCACAACCAGGTATCCCTGGGATCCTTTGAAGGCCCAGCAGTTCCCGGGATACATGTCCGGCTTCGAGGAAGAAAGAAAAATGATGAAGGAGCCACTCAGTAAGGAGGATTTATTGTATTATAATATACACACACAGTATACACACACATACATACACATACACACACACACACAATACATATATTATTATATTATTATTATTATTATTATTATTATTATTATTATTATTATTATTATTATTTACTTCATTTCTATCCCGCTCTTCTCACCCCGCAGGGGACTCAGAGCGGCATACAAGATACAGCTAAGCAAAAATTCAATGCCACATTATACAAAGCAAATAAAACATAACAAAAAAATCAATAGAAACAATCAACATATAAATACAATTTAAAACCATTAAGATATTAAAACATAAAAATATAAAAACAGCATCTAGGTACACCTCCCTCCCCCTTCATGATCTTAAGGTCTTCTTTGGCTCTCTTGGATACTTACATACATACATACATACATACATACATATATACATACAGGCAGTCCGCAAGTTACAAACAAGATAGGCTCTGTAGTTTTGATCTGAAGTTGAATTTAGAACAGGAACATTTTTAAAATCTAACTCCAGCCATATATATAACCCTGAATACGGGCACAGACAACAAAACAAATCCTAAAGGGCTGTTAATGCTTCCCTAAAGCTTATATATCTCCATGCTACCCAAACCATCGACATAGATTAGTGGTGGAAATCTAAAAGGGTTACATGGGTGCCAGTTAAACTTGAAGAAGCATGTTATTATCCCATATCGATACAGAAGCAACTTTAACAAACGCATTTCGATGCCTGCAAGTGTTTCACGAAATCGCCCGCATTTTAATTAATTACCTGGATGACGACTCGAGGAGACTGAGAGAAGTACCACAGAGGGATCCCAAAGAGGCTGATCAGCGCTGTTTTGGTTTCGTAGGTCTCTGAACAGCGGGTGCTCAAAACGCTGCCGCCTCAAAGAAAGACACAAACAAAACCATTTACTCACATTTCCCAATCTAGGGCAGGCTAAGCACCTACTCACACCTCAATATTTACTTACCCCCGGATTCCAAAGCGAAGTCCACCATGCCGGTCTTGTCTTGGGAGAACAGCTTCAGCGCGTTGTTGACAATCAGGCGTGCTTGCTGCAAACACAGAAGGAAGGAAAGTAAGCGCAGGGAAGCTTGAGTCCTGGACTTTTGCATGTGAATGCATCAATGAAACTGCATGTCGTCGAGGAAGCCTTTCTCACAAAAGCTTACTTTTATTCTCCTATTTGTAAATGTTATCATGATCTTATCTATCTATTTATTTAGTGCCGTATATACTAGAGTATAAGCCGACCCAAATATAAATCGAAGCACCTAATTTTACCACAAAAAACTGGGGAAACTTATTGAGTCGAGTTTAAGTCGAGGGTGGAAAATGCAGCAACTATTGGTAAATAAAAATAAAAACAGATACCAATAAAATTACATTAATTGAGGTATCAATTAATTAAGTTTTATAGTTACTAGTCAAGCATTGTTCCTGTGGCTCTAAGTTTTAATTCAAGTACTTTAAACTAATTGTACTGCTATTGTTATTTTGGTGTTTCAACTGTTGATCTCTACCCACCCCCAAAATCCATTATTACAAGTTAATCCAAGAGAATTAGATTGCAAATGTGAACGTTTTTTTCCCCAATGTTGCTCACCGCTTCTGTGATGCCTGCAATCCCGGCTTCGTTCACGACACTCGTGACCACCTCTGATGCCGACTTGGTGTTTGTGACAGACATGTGCAGAGTGATGTTCCTGAGGATCCGCGACTCCAAATCTTGCAACAAAACACGCAAGTCGCTCTTGCTCACAAATTTGGATGTCAGCCACTGAAGCAGCGATTCTGGCAAATCTCCTTTTTGGTGACCAAAAAGAATGAATTTGACCGATTCCGTAACCTGAGCATCTACCTACAAAAAGGACAATTCAATATGTTATAATACCAATCTTCTTCTTCTTCTTCTTCTTCTTCTTCTTCTTATTATTATTATTATTATTATTACAGCCCTTCCAAAATAGAAGTCTGTGTTGCAATTACATGTTTATAGCTAGGTTAGTGCACAATTCCAGAAATTGTAACAGCAGATGTAAAATGCTACATCAGAACTGTAAGCGAAAATACAGGACATTAAATTGGAGTCTCTCCTTGGAGTTACCTTTTCCTGAAGCATATCCACTGAGGCACAGCTTGTTTTCAAACCCTGTGAGTTTAGCAGCTCGGATTTCACGTGGGACAACTCCAGCTCGAGATGTTTAATCTTGGATGAGAAATGCTGGTTTTGTTCATCCATGTCACTGGTGCAGAAAAAGGTGACAACAAAAGACAGATTTCGGTGATTTTCAATTGTAAATGGCCATTTGAATTACCGTTCTTGTTAATAGGGCTACGGTAGTAATACTGTGTTTCCCCAAAAATAAGACAGTGTCTTATATTAATTTTTGCTCCTGAAGATGCTCTAGGTCTTATTTTTCCAGAGACTGGGTGCAGTTATTTCCAATATAATTCTCATTATATACAATAGTGTAGTTAAATGATCCTATATACGTAGCTTTGCTTTTTGCATTTTTCTATGGGGGTAATATTTTCAAGCCATGGGTGCTTGAGTCATATTTCAAATCATGTCAGAGATGTTAAAGTAGAACCATTACTACTGGTTTACTAGCCATTGCCTGCCACTTAATGGCAGGGTTCAAAATCCGACACCAATACCTCTTAGCCATACCTTGCTGTTTTCGTTTTGGTTAGCTCCAGTTCCTTTTGGATACCCTGAAAATATAACAAAAACGTTACTAAACACCATGAATTCCCCCAGTCCTTGAGTCAGACGATAAAAGAGGGAGCGAGGAAGAAAGATAATATTATTTTGTAATACAATATAATACTAATAATACAATATAATAATATTAATTATAAATTATATATTACATGTAATATTATTATTAATAATATTTATTTTATTTTATTTATTTCCGATATTTTTACCCCGATTGCCAGTATTGTGCTATGCTAATAATATAATATTGTATGTAAATTTAATTTGTAAGCCGCTCTGAGTCCCCTTCGGGGTGAGAAGGGCGGGATATAAATGTATCAAATAAATAAATAAATAAATAAATAAAATATCTCCAAGCAAGAGTATCTTAGGCATGTCTAAAAAAGAGCAACGGATGGTTAGGCAGATATATTAGATATCAAACTCTATGCAAGGCATCATTATAGCATTCCTGTATAATGCTAGAGGAGCAATGCTCTATTTCCAGTACACGTTGCATGTGGCTTGGGAAAAAACCCTCTAAGGTGTTTGCTGTTATAATCCAACTTTTGCCAATTAGCTCAACATATGGTGATGGGGGAAGGGGAAAAGTGGCAGGAAAGGAAAGCTCAGTTCTCTTTCCTTTTGGAGGGCAAGCAATGCCACCGGACATATGGAGCCCCGCATAAGACTCTTGACCACAAGGCTGGAACAGAGGGGTTTCTAATCTTATTTGCAAGGAGGGGAGGGGAATCCGCCCTTCTTTCTGTCTGATCCTTCTCTCTCTCTCTCGCGAGTGAAATCTTGAGGGATCAAAGCCAGGACACTTAATCTGGGCTGTTTCTGCACACCGTTTAATAATAATAATAATAATAATAACAACAACAACAACAACAACAACAACAACAACAACAACAACAACAACAACAATTTTATTCTTGAATCCTGCCCCATCTCCCCGAGGGGACTTGGTGGCTTCACGTGGGAACCAGGCCCAACAATATACAGTAGAGTCTCACTTATCCAAGATAAACGGGCCGGCAGAACATTGGATAAGTGAAAATCTTGGATAATAAGGAGGGATTAAGAAAAAAGCCTATTAAACATAAAATTACATGATGATTTTACAAATTAAGCACCAAAGGATCATGTTTTACAAGAAATTGACAGAAAAAGCAGTTCAATACACGGTAATACTATGTAGTAATTACTGTATTTACGAATTTAGCACATGGCAACATTGACTACAAAAACAATGACTACTAAAAGGCAGACTGCCTTGGATAATATAGAACCTTGGATAAGTGGGACTCTACTGTACAATAAAATACAACAATATAAAACGCATACCAATCACAACAAAGTTAATTTATCAAAACTATAAAACACAACATCACCTCCTATAAAGAGGTATATGATTTCCTTTTAAAATGCCAAACTTAATTTTGATTTGGAATTTTTGAGCATAGTGGGCATTTGTGTTCCCGGAAGTCTCACTTGGGACTCCTTGCAAGGTTGTTTGGGAAGCTGTAAAATGCAAACATATCCCTCTTATTCTCCTTCCACTCTCCTTCTGAGCATATCTGTTTCAAAGCCTCCCCTGGATTTTGCTTCCAGACATTATCCTTGGTAATGACAGCCTTCATTACTGAGCATTAAGTAAGAATAAGCCGATCTTTTACCTCAGATTTTTCGGAGAGTTTTGCAAGGAGATCTTCCAAAGCCCCGATGCGCCATTCGTGTTCTTGATGCAAGGCCAAGGCATCCTTCTTTGAAAACAAAATGGCACAACTTTGTTCTAAAATGTATTTACCATGATACCAGATGCAACTAAGTCTTTGGAATTTTTCTCATCTTTGACTGCAGCAGCTTTTGTAATTTGTGTGCATGTAAAGCCAAACTTAAGCAGAATTCCCAGTTAAGCTAAAATACTTTCTCAAACAGAAAAGGAAAATAATAATAATAACAACAACAACAACAACCCAGTTATTCAAGCCATGAAAGCCTTCGACAACACATATTATTATTTGCCTCTTGAAACTGAGCTCTGAAAAAATAATATGAATTGGTTTTGAATACATTAGATTGTAGTTTTATATCAAAACTTCATTAACAAAAAAAGTTAATGGCGTGCTCCCTAGTACGAGCGACAAGAATACAATGGGTGAAATGATTGCCTTTGAGCACACAACGGAGAAAGCTTATGCTCAACCCACACAAATTCCAATTCATCGTGTCAGTTCCCTTTCCAAAATAGAAGCATAACACATACATACATAAAGCAAGCATAACAACTGCTTTAAAATGGCTGAGCTGTAAGAAAAGAGCTCTAACACAGAATTACCGCTGTCTGATCGGGTTGCATCTCTTTCAGGTGCTGGCCCACAATGTTTTTAATCAATATCAAGGTTTCGCTCTTGTCGTTCATCTGGGCCACTTGGTCCTGCATGTTCTGCAGCAGAAGCAGCATTTTACTGTATTCTTCCTCCCGGTGGTGCCACCTCTCAGACATTAAGGCCAATTGCTTTTCCAGCTCACGCACGCGACTTGCATCAAAGAACTTCATGGTTTCCTAAAAATGGATGAGGACATGTTTATATATTGTTCCTGCCACATCTCTCCGTTAAAAACTAGAAAAATTGGGTTGCTGTGAGTTTTCTGGACATCTATGGCAGGCAACCTCTGAGAATGCCTGCCATAGATGTGGGCAAAATGTCAGGAGAGAATGCTTCTGCAACAACTCCCATCACCATTTGCCTGCTTTGTGGAAAGAGCCTGTGAAGCACAGCTTACTTCTGAGTGCTGAACGGCATACGGTGAGCCTGGATGAGGTTCAACAACTGTTGCAGCGTCTTCCCACCTGTACGTTCTGTGGAAGCTCGTCCAATTCAAGGCTGGGAATACGGAGAGGAACCCTTCAGTGCCCCAGTGCCACAAACCTGAATCAGGAAGATGCAAAAAGACAAGCGTAAGATTCTCCTAAAAGGAAAAGGGAACGTTTCTCAACATTTCAAAGTCAAGTCAACAAGATAAAACTAGCTGTAAGAATCTGCAAGGTGAACAAGTAGAGTTTAATACTCTTCTGTGTGTGAGCAGGGAACTGGCCTTTAACCCACAACTATTATTATTATTATTATTATTGACATGACATAGTATTACACAGCAAACAAGAAAGATATGCTGGATTTCATATCACAAAATCACAAGTCGAACACTTCGCAAGCGTTGTTTATTATTATTATTGTTGTTATTATCATCAACACAACGATGTTGTATGGCACAGCAAACAAAACAGATATGCTGGATTTCGTTTCGCAAAACCACAAGTCGAACACTTCCCAAGTGTCTAGGACTGTGTGATGTATTTTCGGATGATGTGTGCAGATCCCAGTAGGGTGGCCTTTTGCAGTTGGCAGATGGTGATTTTGTCAATGTCTATTGTTTCCAAATGCCGGCTGAGATCTTTTGGCACGGCACCCAGTGTTATTATTGTTGTTGTTGTTGTTATTATTATTATTATTATTATTATTATTATTATTATTATTATTATTATATTCATATTTATACTCTGCTTTATCTCTCCCAAAGGAAATTCAATGCGGGTTGACATAAAAGCATTAGCATATAAATTAAAATATACAAACATGCAAAACATTAAGACAGAATTAAATATAATGTGCCAAATGCAATGGTCTCTCAAATATTGTTGATTTATGGTACCCTTATAAAATTTGCTCTAGATAATAATAATGGAATAATTTTATTTTTTTACCCCGCCTCCATCTCCCCGAAGGGACTCGGGCAGCTTACATGGGGACAAGCCCAATCAACATAGTTAAAATATAAAATATAGCACACTAAGTACATACATAGTACATACTACGATACTATCTGTTATGCTTCGTATTTTTTTCAACTGGTGGCTTAATGTCCACCTTAATACCACTGAGATCTATCATCCTCTACTGTCGGAAAAAAGAACACAGAATTTAAGAGAACATGGAGGGTGACCTAACTACCTTTTGCATAAAACGGCAATAATCCAAGTATCCACTCACCTAGCAGCAGCAATAATGGGAGAAGAAACAACAATAACCTGAAAATCTTTGGAAGGCATCTGGAAAAGAGACAACGGAATTTCACGTAAACACGTTTGTCACACCAATGAGGAGCCTGAATATATACGTGTGTGTTTGCTCAATATAACTCCGAAGGCTAAGTGATTCCAAAACAGAATTACGACTATCATTGACTCCAAACACACACTCCCAGCCACACTATTAATGGAACAGGACTTCTGTCCCTGGGTTATCAATGTCATTTCCTAATTGGTTCTAATTGGCTGGCCCTGGCTGTTTCTAAATAAAGAACAACACTCAGAAAACTGGGGGATTCCAGGCAGGAATCAATCAGGGCCAGCTAACACCTCACAACAAAGGACTCCCCCAGGCTTACAAATATACCTGGAATCAGATTCTGCAAAATAATAATAATAATAATAATATATGTTCACATACCTTGTAAGAAGAAACACATTCAGCAAAGAGATCAGGGTCACGAGTTGATACCACCCAGTCCCCAGCCACCAGAACACTCCTGCCGCTGCCTTCCCTGGAGGAGAACGGATGGGACAAGTGAGCCAAAAGGCACCAGAATAAGGCAAGGCAGCTGTTTTCAAACGGTTTAGGTTCCAGGGAAGCTTCTCCACATCAATCAGTAAGGTGGATACAAATCCCTGTGCTTTGCAGAAGGCACTGGGCCATATTCGGGGGCCTTTGGAGTTCACTCAGGTACTCCCATTAGCGAGGAACCTTATGAAACCTGATGCTTGTTCCTAAGTCTGGCCTTTCTGCCCAGTTCAGAGGGAGGCGAGAGTTCATTCTGTCTTAATATTTGTGTATTTTAAAATGGTATTGAAATGTTTTTCATGGAAGCTACTTTGAGTCTCCTTTGTGGCGAAAAAGCCACAATAAATATAATAATAAACATAATAATAAATTGGAGATTTCTGGGCTCTGCTGGCTCAGCGACAAAGGCTAGATACAATGTATTAGTGGATTAATCTGAGTGTATATTAATAGCTGTTTATACTATTGCATGATTATGTTTACATCTCGGATTGCAACTATTATATATTACATTATATATTATTATACATTACATGTAATATTACTAACAATATTACAGTATAATGATATAGTACAATATAGTAATTTAATGCTTATATTGTTCTATGATAATAATATATTGTATGTACATTTGATTTGTTAGCCGCTCTGAGTCCCCTCCGGGGTGAGAAGAGCGGGATATAAATGTAGTAAATAAATAAATAATAAATTATTGAATTTCCATTACCAAGAAATTTAGTTTTTGGTTATGGAAATTTTTCCAGATGGTACTCGAAGCCACTTAAAATAAAAATGTGACACTGCTATGGGAAAACAACACAAGAATAAAAGGATGATGGTTACGAAGAGGCTTGCTATCAGACCCAAAAACCTATGCTTCCCTGGAACATAGTTTGAAAACCACTGGCTTAAGAGGAGGCGGAGCAGAAATATAGGAAAATGTTGAAGAGAGAAGGTTTGTAGGATGCAAATCGATGGAATAGATAGATGTTGGCAAGTTACCACATGTATGTTTCGGACTATATTCCACAGCCAAGTTCCATATATACACCAGTTTCCAATGATGAGTGGAACTGGGACTTCGCAACATCCAAGGTTCTTCTCCGGAGAATTCCCCAACATTACATTTTGAAAGGGGTTGCTTGCCACCAATTCTGGTTTGCAGGAGCAGGACCCGACAGAAATACACAATTGGAACTTGGCCTCTTATTAATGACATGGGCGGCTCATGCAAATAAATTCATGGGAACCAAGCAGCAAGGAGTTTAGAAAGCAGCACTGCAGGTCTACGGTTTATCATTCACAGTCTCACTCCAACAACCTTAGGAGAAGGCAACCGAGTCAGGCGTCTCACGGAGCTACAGGGAGGCAGTCCTCCCGCTGAGAAAAGTCATCTTTTGCCATCAAGAACATGCGAAGCAACGACAAGGGAATAAGCCAAAGGCTGCTTAAAACAAGATGCGTGTTGCACCCCAGTCTGAATGTAGATACTTTCCATGGCCTCCTCTGGAAATAAAAACATGGGGATTTTCGGGAAGGCAGATCTGGGCAGGGCAATGGAAGAAATAGGAAACAGAAACTGCCCAGGAAGAAATAGTTGGTGTGTGGATAAGGTGTGTGGTAGGCGAAATATCTGAATCTCTATATGACCTTCATATGATGCATTGTGATTATATAATACATTATATGGGTCTACACTGAACATACGGTGCATTGTGTGGGTTTTCACTAACCATATGATGCATTATATGGGTCTACACTGACTATACGGGTCTGCACTGACTATATTTTGAATTTTTTCCATTATTTGTGAGCCCCTTTGAGTCCCCTTCAGGGTGAGAAGGGCGGGGTAGAATTAAAGTAAATAATAGTCACAATAATAATCTTGCTTGCGCACCCTCTTTGGTGGTACAAGCAAGCTCTGGGGTCTTTCTCATTGAAGGAAGCGTGCAATGTTTGAAGCAGTCTTAAAGACACAATCCAAGTAATCACCGGATACAATCTCATGCAAGACGCAAGGATGATCAAAAGACGGAGACCATTCGCGCATGCAATTCATGCACAGACACACACGCACGAACAATAGTAACCTGGAGACACAACAGCCAGCCAAAGGAGTGAAACAACCTTCCTGGACACAAACCATCCTGCTGTCCCCATTCTTTGCAACACATGAAGCAAGAAGAAACCTAGTACAACACAGATGAATATGAACACAGAAAATGGGGTCCATTTCCAATGAAAATTGATATTGGCAATCATTAAGCTTGACTTCAAAGCCCTACACAAAGGAAAACACAAGTATCAAATCAGAAAAAAACATGAGAGATAACATTATTCTAAGTTTGACAGCATTATAAAGCTCTACTTTCCATGGACTGATTAACAGGTAGAGACACACAACTGGTTTTGTGAACATGCTTTCATTGGAGCTGTTTCAATATGTCAATAATTACCTTATTACCATACGATAATTTAAAAGGTAAACAAATTTGTATCTAGCAGACAGTAAGAATGTAGAGAAAAATACTATACAGGCTTCAGATGGACAGATCTGCTGAAATGGAGTAAAAAGACAATGGGGATGTGTACAGATGAAAGCTTCTAGCCCAGTCATGGATGACTTTCTATTTTATTGTTCTGCTAATATTCCCAGAATCCTAAACCAATACTGTGAGTCGCCATGCTGGCTGTGATTTTCTTAGCAATACAATCCAGGTAGGTTTGTTCTGCTACAAGAAAGATATGGTTGGGAGCAGCAGCCACTATTTCAGCTCTACAACTACATGCTGTTTTATCTCGATCTTTTTTTATCAAAAGGGGTATACATCCAGATGTGGTGCATTGACACTTAAAGGTTATACAAGTATGGATGCAGTGGGACTTGCTCCCCAACATAACCATTCCCGGGACTGTTTTGTTTTTAGAGTTTACATTCTGATTTAAAGATACTGGAGTAGGCACAAAGCCAGGGCCATGAATGGGTTTAGAGCACACATGGGCAAACTTTGGCCTTCCAGGTGTTTTGGACTTCAACTCCCACCATTCCCAACAACCCCAGGCCCCTTCCTTCCCCCCCTCAGACGCTTAAGTGATCAGATAATCTCATATGACACAGGCAGATATTCACACTGAGTCACATAGGAGAGAGGAAGATGGATTATTTCATCCTCCTTATATATGTAGCCACCTGCTGATAGGTCATCAGTAATGGACACTGGCTTAAGCGTCTGAGGGGGAAAAGGAAGGGGCCTGGGGCCAGGAATTGTGGGAGTTGAGGTCCAAAACACCGGGAGGGAGGGCCCAAGTTGGCCCATACCTGTTATATAGGCATTCTTCCCTAAGACCCCCTTTTTGCATGTGCATTATTCTGTTTTTAGTTCTGTTTTAGTATCCCGCTTTCCTGGTGTTCTGTGACATGCATAGAATGGGGATTATGATCTGTGCCAAGTTTCCCTGGCAGCAGGGGTCGGCCTAAAATCACAGCAAGAGGTGATGGGCATATGTTATTCTTAAGTCTCTAATCTAGTTTTTAATAGAGCACTGAAGATTTTTAAGAGCGAAGAGACTGTGATGAAGAAGCAAAATAAATCAAAACACACACACGCACACACATAAACGAAACCAAAAAAAGGTACAAGTCAACCTGCATAAGAAAAGATGTGCCAAATGGTCCTTGCTACTCTTTTAGACCTTGAGGATTGCATGTGGGCTGTTGTGTGTGTTTCAAGGTGTTTCTTCCCCTTACAGTCATCACCTGTTGGTTGTGGGTAACAATCGATTAATATAAGACATTCACCAGTAAAATCTACAAACAAAGACACAGGGGGAACCAAAAACATTACAGATAATATCCATACAAACGCTCTTCAAGTCCAAAGTGTGTGCTACAAGCTTAGGTTGTTGCACAGATCGGAAGCTACTTTCAGCACTGCTCCTGGTGTGATTCTGCCACATGGAAGTGGGCAGCAACACAAGGGAAGAAAAGTATTCGACTATTGGATTATGACCTGTTAGGATCATAACCTATTGGGTAGCGGAGTTTCAGGGGTGTTCCTTTAGTTTATTGAGTAATAGATAATCACTGGGCATATAACTTGTTTCTATTTCACGCTCTTCACAAACAAAGATTTCTATTTCACGCTCTCGGCAAACAAAGATTCGAGTAGACTTCTTTAAAATAATATGATTGTTTTACTCACAATGTCATGTATTTAAATATACAGGCACATTTCTTGTCAGGTTAAATTTTAAAACATTTCAGTTTGTATCTTTAACTTATAGTCTTCAACAGCCTCTTCAAAAGTATATTGCTCTGTACAGCTTTCCTTTGTAACAGTCTTACTTCCAAAGAACTCAAGCCTCACCTGACTTCTAAATTCTAACACTGGCTTCTGTACTCAAACAGACTCAAGCCTCAACTGTCTTCTTCAACTGTCATCCTTTTAAACTACATTCTAAACAGTCACTGAACCAGTCACATGGCCTGCAGACCCATCCCACAGCTTCAAGTACATAGAGCTAAGAAAACTGCAAACCAAAGAAGACATACACTTCAGGAAATAAACGACACATTATAAACAGACAAAACATTAAATAGAGGAGGCTTGAGACGTTTGCTATCTCCAACAAAAAGTGGGGCTCTGTTAGGCCTGATTGTACCCACCAAAGCTTGGAAACCGCATGGCTATAAGGGCAAGAGCTTTTGGGATGTCCTCATCTTCAGAAGTAACTTTGGATCATCCACAAAAGAACTTTTTACGATTTCCCTGAGAGCAGGATGATGAATCATGGCCAACATGCAATGTTTTTCAAGCCTCCACAAAACTATGAGAGGTCGCAGTGACATGCAGACTTCTAAACCAAGTTTCAATGAGAATAATAATAATAATAGTTGTACTTACATAAGGATTCACCATTCATCCCCAGGTGGCCATCTTCCCTGAGAAATTCTTTTACATTCATGCTCCCACAGTAATTGGAGTGAGCTACAGCGCAAAAGAGAGAAGGAAAAAGGGAAAAATTAGAAATTAACACATCAGGAGGGGAGAGTACAACCCAAGGGTCTTCCCAATAGCAAGCTTGTGCCATTGATTTTTAATTGCAAAAGCTGCTTTCAAAAGGAAAGATAGCAGTATGCATATACGAAAAGATCTTGCTAGTGAAGTGCTGAAAGGAAGAAAAGAAAAGGAAGGAAGTTCAGAGTTGTTTTCTGAGGAATGGATGGAGAAGTCGTAAGCACAAAACCTTCCTCCTTTGGGTGTGCATGTTTAAACCCTCAGTGCACCCATATAGTTATCATATGCTTATAACACAGACAGATAAATAGTTCTTGTGGAGTCAAGAAGTTCCCAAGAAACCTATCCAGAGTTACTGACAATAAACGAGAGAGAAAAACCATCCAGAGCTTTAAAAGCTGAGAGAATGTCAACCGATCTGCAAGGCAAGCTAAAGTATAAGCTTTCCCTACATACATACATACATACATACATACATATATACATTGCATGGCATTTTGTAATGGGAGGTGGGGAGAAGAGGAGAAAATCCACACTACTATTGCACATTGTATTTTGAGGCTTCCAAGAGAAAAGAAGGATAAAGGCTGCAAAAGTGAGTGCAAGAACGAAGCCAGAGAGATTACTGTGCAAGATGCCAGAAAGCTGCCCAGTGAATCAGATCAAAAGACCGAGATACCCATTTTTAAAAGGTGTGGCGTTGATGGACAGAGGAGAAGACAATCTAAAAACAAAAGGGTACCTTTACAATCATAGCCCAGCTTCAGCAAGACCATTTGAAAGAGCTGCACTATGAGTGATGTGAAAGATGTGGTGATGTGCGCGGCCACTTGCCGAATCTTATTTGTGTAGAAATAGAGGCCCCCTATTAAAAGAGCAGCAGAACAACATTGTTTTACTCCATTCTCAACTGGCTGATCAAGAGATACGCAATGCTGATCCAAGTAGGCAGAGGATGTTTGTTCTTCACCAGGGAATAGGAAGGTGGAATGACTTCCCTTTTGGCCACAAATAATTTTATCTATTACTGTTCCAAGGAGAAATACCAGCATTTTTATTCTTCTATTAAATGGATTACATACTGTTCAGGTGTAAAGACCAATATAGGAACTAAATAAACGAAATGACCATGCCAAGAAAAATGTAAACAAAGCAAATCTTCAGCTTGGCAGAAACATCTGATTCATGCAACATTTCCCAACACTATGAATTCCAGGAAATGGAAAAGAGACTCACTGGACTTGTGTTTTTGGCTTCGATCCCTGGAATAAATTCTTGAGGATGGCAAGCGAGGTGCCGAGTATGCCGTGAGGACTTCCTTCCGCTCTGAAAGCATGCTGCAGTCGTTGCAGGTATAGCCATTGCTCAGCACACTCTGGTTCTCTGTCGCCGTGATGTCTCCGTTGGCCTGGATCACCGTCGCATCTCCACCTGTTGAATCGCAAGAGACAATCTCATCGACGAAGCCAATGAATAGAGGACAGAAGCAATAAAGACAGACAACACTACGCCATTACCTTTGAGATCACCATCATCATCAAGCCCTAAAAATAAAAGAGATGGATAGTTTGAATTCGAGGACGTCCAGCTTTTTAGGACATAGATACTATTTCTATGATCGTAAATGTGAAGCAGTATGAAAAATATTACTACATACAGAAAGTGCTTTAAAATTCTTTTAAAAGTCATTGGTATTGTCTACCAAGGATTTTACATTTCGGGGATGGAAATGTAAAGCAACAAAAACCTATCTCTTATTTCCCATGTGACTATCGAGCAGGCTAGATATTTGGAAACACATGATGTTTCTGTTGCTTAGTTACTGCTTTTTTTTTTTTTGCTCTAACACACAGCAGCGAAACAAGGCTGTTAATGCCACAGCCAACAGTTGAAATACGGCACTAGACGTTACCACGAGTGCTTTCGACCTGAGCGAAAGGGAGGCCTAGGACTAGGAGCACACAGCCTAGAACTACGACGGCACCTTTCTCTGCTCACACAGGCTCAAGGTCTTCTCCGAGAGCAGTGCTGCTTTTGCGGGGCATCCCGTCCCGCACTCCTGACACTAGAGCCAGTGGCTTCCTTGCAAAGTACAACTGTGTCTCCATGCAAACAAGCAAACAAACATGTGGTCCCATGCGGTCTCTTTCCAACTCTAGGATTCTGTAAGTGGTGCCATTCCAATTGCAATCCATATATTTTGGTGCAACTCCTGGAGGGCCGAAGTTTCCTGATTAAGAGCAATAAAAAGTGTGTATGCACAAACATATAAAAAGAACGGTATACAGTAGTTTATTGTTCCTTACCCCAAAAATGGTCAACGGCAGTCTGCTCCTGTATTGAGGACTCGTCCAATATGGTTGACATGAAAGACCCATCACTTGCGTGACTACTGAAACTACTGTGGCTGAAAACGGAAGAGCTGGGCGCGTTTTTCCTTGTGTTGTATTTGACAGAGACGGATTGTTTGGCCACACTTTTATGTTGTTTTGTAATCCTTGGAAGAAAAAAATAAAAAAATGCCAAATAGAAGTGTAGGAAATTCACCAACAGTAAGCATACCAATACTTAACATATTTAACATGATGACCAGGGGAAGGGGGGATAAAATACTTGTGAGAACAGAAATAAACAAAACCTTCTAAATTAAATTAGTGCCTATACTAACAAAACAGACTGGCTTTCCTTCTCTGAAACACCACTGAACATGCATTAAAATTATGTTGATCAGAGAAGACTCAGTCTAGGCATAATATCGAACTGTGGTTTGCACTAAGCATAGTTTGGAAGTTGACCTTGCGATGAGATCTGTTGCTTTTTAATGTGCTCTTCAGTGGGCAGGTAAGTAACACGATTCAAAAGGAAAGCTTACTTCGATGATTGGTCTACCAAAGTTTTCTTCCCAGAATAGGAGATGCTGCTTCCGGCGGCATAGACCTTTTCACTGGAAGCATCCTTGGTCGTGCTGTATGCGGCGGCGGACGAGCGCAAGCTGCGCCTGGACATTCTCGGAGAGTCAAACACGGGGTCCAGATTGTGCTCTTTCTCAAAATCCAGAGCAGCTGTGGAGTAACTTGAGCTGTAACAAAAAGGCAAGTGAAAAAGAAAATTAAGCTTTTTTTGCATAAGTGTCAGATTGTAGAGCAGACTCAGAGCAGGTAACCCAGGAATGGGCAAACTTCGGTCCTCCAGGTGTTTTGGACTTTAACTCCCACAATTCCTAACAGAAGCAAGAACCTGTATCTGGAAACTACAAAGTCAGCAGTGCATCATGTGAGCTCTCCCCACCTGCTGCTTGAAAGAGTACAGAGGAGACACAGATTTGCTATGTATGCGCCTGAGAATTAGGCCACGCATAATAATACAATTTATATTGTGACCCCGATTAGCTGGACCAGGGTCACTGAAAGGTCTACCTGGCTAATGCCTGTGGGAACAAGTCCAGGAAAATGGCTATCCTGGGAAATGTTTATTTATTTGTTGAGCCTGGCAGCAGAGTGATTGAGAAGTCTAGTCCTCTTACATCCATATATTGCATTTCCTTCTCTGTTAGCTCTCTTGGTTTCTATGGTGGGTCAGAATAAGTGATGCACTCTCCTACTGCCACTTACTTCTCTCACCTGCAAACAACTCCTTTTTATGGCTGCAAGACCAGTGCTGAAATATTAGCCCGTCTGAACACCAAGCAGATCATGAGATATAGACTGAAATAGGAATAACCTCTTTGCAAAACAAGGTGTCTCATAGAGCTCTCGCTGGCTGTGGCCATTGTACAGCTGTTTGTATTCTGCTCCTGCCAGGGATGGTTACAAACACTTCATTGAAACGAAGTGCCAGGCACTAAGGGCAGCTGCTGCCAGTCCGAATTTGTGTTCACTAGCGACACTAGCAACAACTGAATCATTAATACAGCCAGAGGTCAACTCCACACAACATAAAAGGGTTATTATTGACACCACTTATTAAATAAATAATGTACTTGGAAGTAGCAGTAAACTAATCCCACTGTCCTTGTTTGGGGAAAATGATGAACATTTGACATCCAGCAAAATAACAGAACTATATTATTGGTATTACCGAATCCCACCCCCCACAGTTATGAACCAAAACAATGATATTTGGGTGTGACTCTGAAATGTTTTTCCTTACAGTGACTGACAAATCATGAGTCACTGCTTAATCCCCAGTTGAGTTGGCATAAAAACCATGTTCAGAAACAAAAACAAAACTACTACATTAAGCCAAGAAAAGGAAACACGCAGAGCTCTTCTCATCAACTCCAAGGCCCCTGCCTCAGTTCCCCACCAGCCCACAACACAGAAACCAGGTTTTATTGGGTACCAGTTTGTGTCTACGACGACTAAGGTTCTCACCTGAGTGCATAAGTATAGCCAGTGTTCTCTGGGACACACTGGGGAGGGGTGTACGTGTGAAGACGTGAAAAATCCATAGTCACCGTTTCAAATCATACTGTGGGAAGGTGAAAAAATACAGCAGTGTAACAGTTTTAGACAAAAGAAAGAAAAGGAAAGCTCTTGCTTGGTCCAGCCTGTATTTCAAAATACGGCAAATCATGCCGGAGGTGGAAAAAAAGAGCGTAAGAGTGTCAGAAGCAGTGTGCATTTTGACTGCGAGTGCCAGTGTGAGATATCCCTTATCAAACGTTGCATGACCCCAAACGCTTCCTCTTCTGGAGAACTTTTCAGGAGCCTTTAGTAGGCCACTTTCGCTACTGACGAAGCTCCACAAAACATTGCATGTGTTTTTAAAGGAATGGGTGCTTTTCTAGGACCAATTTAACCAGCTGCTGGAAGAAGCCAAAGGTGCTTGTGGAAGCACCAGGGAGGATGATTCAGAACACCGTTCCAAATCAATGAATCACAAATCAAGAGTTATGGGAGTTCTGCATGACCGAAACTTGTTTCAGCCCAAGAACATCTGAAAGATTTGGAGGATCTGACTAGTTCTGTTCACTCAGTAAGGCTCTGGGTTCATGTTCAAGCTGAAAGTTTGAAAACTCAAATACCAGAGTATTTTACAAGAACAAAGCCACAAAAGCATTTAACTACATTACCTGGAAAGGCACGCATTCTTAAAATTCCTAAGGAAACGATATCTCCAGGTTAGCTAGAATCCATTACGTCTATTTCAAAGATAACCGGGCACACCCTATTCCTGTGTTGCTGCAAGCAGGCTAGATACGTTACGTGCCAAGATTTCTATTCCAACTCCCTATAAGTTACTACAATACAACAGACAGAGAGATGCCAACTGCACTGCTAGGCAGTTTTGCTTCACTTTTATTATTATTTTTAAAGTTGCTTTATTTGTGAAAAACATGTACACAGTATCCTACAAAAGTATCCATTTAGAAGTAAGCTTGTTTCAATTTTGGGCAATTTTGATCAAGGCAGGACATAAATGTAACATATACGTAAACATTAGGTTGACTAGTAAACAAAGTCTTACTAATTTCACTGGGTGTGTTTTTAATAAGTAGCTGTATCTAGATCCAATCCACTGATTTAAATGTGCATTCTAATTTACTGGGTCTGAGGTTTCAATGGCTACCCTGGTTTAGATATCATACTTAAACCACAGTTAAAGCTGGCAAAGAAAGGAACAGAAATGAATGACAGGTATGTGGATTGGTGACTGGATTGCATACTGTCCCAAACAGCCCATAGTAGTTGCATGCACAAAACCGCAAAACAGCCCATTCAACAAAGATCCAGCAGTCCTGAGGAAGGAATCAGAAACATGGTTTTGCCTACATTTTCCCCTGGGCTAAACACAGCTAAGAGTCACTGTTACTTAGCAAACAGCATTGCCATCAACAAATCTAATTTAGACTTAGATGCTCAACAGCTGTCGTCACCCTCCTGGAACCCACATATGAAATGTTAGACTACCGGAGAAGGATTTTTAATAGGCACAAACAGAAGTGTATATAGTGAACCGTGACTGAATTCCACTAGAACTGGGGGCATAGCTATTATTTGCAACCCGGAGATGGGATGCTTAATCATTAGGATTCCTTTTCCACAGTAAGCTTTCAAGTGAAAAAACTAATATATTTTATTCCTGTCTTGGATTCTTCTGTCCCTGTTATATTTTCAGAAACCAACACCACACAGGCTGTTGGAAGCACCCACCACAAGCTATTAATGTCTTCATCTTTCTGTTGAAAAAAAAGGCCAAGAAGTTATTTAAAATGTCTTTGATGGAGTGTTAATGCTTAAAGATGAAAGAACACCCCCTTTTCTTGGTCAAGGGGAAGTTATCAGGGAAAGGGGAAGAGATGCAGCCACCAACAAGGTTTTTGGAAACTGATGTGTGCATTTATTAAAAAATGGGCATTCTAAGTCCAAAAGTGACCTCAGATTTATTCCCCCGTGTACTGTTGGTCCCTCCCAGAACAACTTCTATTTATTGAAAAGTAAAACAGCTTTGATAATTTTATATGTGTCTCAGTAAGATTTGAGGTGTTAAGAGTAAACCGTAAAATAGGGGTCTCCTTATGGACTTTCAAACACTTTAACTTAGATATGAAACATAAAAAATCAATTCAAAAGTGCTTTAAAAATATCACTGGAACATCAGCATCGACTTTTAATCAAAACTAAGTGACAGCTGAATTGATAGAGATATCAAATATGTGAACTAATGTGCATGGGTCAATGTTTATTAGTTTTCCAATTCAGCACCTGAAAATACAGGGTGGTTCACAATGACGGACCCAGTGTACATTAAAAACAGGTAAAATACTTTTAAAAAAAGGCTTTTGATATCCTGGTCTAGGTGGCAAGGAAGACAACACAATAAGTACTCAAATGCCCTGTTTAAAAGAGAGTGGTACAAAGATGCTGCTGAAAGTTACATGCCACATTTCAAAGTTACTGCAACTTCAGAACCATGGACATCTTTTTAGTTAAAGCCCCTTTTTTGACAGTTGTGGAAAAAGTATGCATTTAGCATAACAACATTCCCCAAAAACCCAAATCCCTGTTTTACTTTCACTTTTGACATTTTCAGAGCAATGCCAAAGGAATATGTTTACGTGTTCACAGATTTTTTTTGGAAATACACTTTTGGACGATATAGGGACACATGAGTACCAGTAATGTAGAAATTAGTAAGAAGCAAAAAAATGAGGTAAAACTGAAAAAGAGAGGGTATCCGTGAGCAAACAAATTTTAAAAATATCCATGGCTAGAGTTCAGAAATGGACATCTGTTGCTGCAAAACACTTTCAAAACAATGTGGCTATTTTCAAACAATAGTATGCAAAACAGTAAAGCCTCTCTTCAAAACACGCCAAGCTGCAAATAATACTCCTTTTACTCAAATATGTTGCAGATCATTAACACAAGCAGGAAGTTGCTGGATAAATTAACTAAAAACATTGTGGCTACCTTCAAAAGTTGGCTGTTTTTTTTTTTTTTGAGTTCCCGAATTAATCACTCCCCAAAATGTAAGATTTCCATTCTCTTAAAAGGTACTATCGAACACTGTGCACAGTCAGTCTCTCACACATCCACCTCAATGTTGCCGATTTGAAACAGGCTGGGAAAGCAAAGAGCTTTGAGCAAATACGAAAAACTAGCACAAAACTTCAGAACCACATGTAAAAGTCAGATGTTTTGACAGGCAGATGTTACTATCTGTTGTACTATCTGCAGCACTTGGTACAAGCTCTAACTGTTGTATTACCTAAACCGTGGTTACTAAAAGGGAAAATGTATGATAACATCTGAATTGTAGCTTATTTATTATGAATTCAGAGACATATTCGTATTATAGGAACTGGAGTTTATAAACATGCCAAGCATCTAGGACAGGTATGGGCAAACTTCGGCCCTCCGGGTGTTTTGGACTTCAACTCCCACAATTCCTAACAGCCGGTAGGCTGTTAGGAATTGTGGGAGTTGAAGTCCAAAACACTCGGAGGGCCAAAGTTTGCCCATGCCTGATCTAGGATGTATGGCACATAAAAGGACCCTGTAAAGGGGGAGTGATTTTTAAAATCCGCCCCAAATCGTTCTGCAATTGATCCAGAATTTAGGGGAAAGACAAATTGCTTATTAGGGCTCACTAAGAATAAATAATCCAGCTAACTTCTTGTTGAGGCTGAGATGGTAAAAGCAAACTCAAGCTCCCCAGTTCACCTCTCAGACCTGCACAAGGGACCAGAAAAACATCAGCAGAGGTACACCTCCAAACCTGGATCTCCCCCAAAGTGCGGCATCGTTCACTCCGCAAAAGGCACCATCATCCTCCAAACCGGCATGCTGTCCTGGGCCTGAGCGAGGGAATTCCGCCCCGTATTTCAGAGTTGACAGCACATTACATCCCTATTCCACACACACTGCAGAATCCCAAAATGGCTTCCAAGCCTCAACAAAGCCTGAAGGATCAGACTAATCCAATCCAGCCTCTGAAAGCTCCCATTGTCAGTCAGGGGCAGACTTTGAATTTATTGGACCAAGCCACTTTAGCCTGCCCACAAGGTTTAACCCCTTCATACCCATCCTCCAGGCACACGGGGGAATTTTATTTATAGTTACGCGTTTCCATGGAGTTTTCTCGCCCTTTTTATTTAAAGCAGCAAGAAGCGACACTTTTGCAAAGAGAATTATTCCACTCCCACTGAATGCTTTGGTTGTTTTCCTAGGCAACCTGCAAGGGTGGCTGTTTACAATGTATACCTGTCTTGTTATATTTTTTTTAAAGTTGTGGTTGGGAAAGGAATGAAGTAGAGCCGCTTTTTACAAAATTAAATTTCAGCTCTTACTCCAGAGACCTTGGAATTACAGCTCCGACTTCCATTAAATCCAATGATAGTGCAGTTTGGGCGACAAAACAACAAGGCAGAGCACGGCCTACGCGCCCTAAAGTCACCACATCTCCTCTGATCTTAGGAGCTAAGCAAGGTCCGGCCCTTGTTAGGCTGTGGATGGGAGACCACCACCAAGTTTGCAAATATTCTCCATATACCTTACAACCTCTGAGGATGCCTGCCATAGATATGGGAGAAACATCAGGAGAGAATACTTCTGGAACATGGCCAGACAACCCGGAAAACACACAACAACCCAGAGCTTGCAAAATTCGATTAAGAAGTTCACAAGATATTCGGCCCCCAACTATATCTACCAGCAGTTCCTGCACTTTATCCCTGTCCTTCCTCCTATAGGTTTAGTGTTTTAAACTGACATTAATAATAATAATAATAATAATAATAATAATACTTTATTCTTCTATCCTGCCACCATCTCCCCGAAGGGAATCGGGGTGGCTAATATGGGACCAGGCTCAAAACAGAGACAAAACATAACAAATTAAAACAAGCATCAATAACTAAAAACAGTGTCAACACAACAATCTAATAAAATGAACAATTAAATAATTCAATTACAATTAAAACACAAAATACATTGCTCTTCTACTTCTAATTTATTATCAGCCCTTGCATTTTTGTCTACCAGCCTTTTTCTGAAATTCTATCACGCAATTCTCTCTCTCTCTCCCCCCCCCCCCCCACCGGAATTTCAGTATCCATTATTGCTCAGACTATTGGCTATTGATGATGGTGTTTTCAATGTCTTGCTGTAATGTTGTTGACTCTATTGAGATAGGTTTTAACCTATGTTTGGTTTTATTTTTTTGTTGGATCGTGCTTGTCCCCATGTAAGCTCTCTCTTCGGAGAGATGGAGGAAGGATATAAAAATAAAATTATTAGATATATTGCAAAATCACCTCTGAGGAACATGAAAGGCACTGCAGACTAACTCAACCAGTGAAGTCAGCCATAGCAACCTGGACACTGCA
The DNA here is from genome assembly GCF_035594765.1 of Anolis carolinensis. Taxonomy (NCBI): domain Eukaryota; kingdom Metazoa; phylum Chordata; class Lepidosauria; order Squamata; family Anolidae; genus Anolis; species Anolis carolinensis. Next base: position 455,685 of record NW_026943824.1, read on the forward strand.
TATTATTGGAGAACACAGAAATGCTGGACCACTCTAACAACAAACATGCCAGGCTACTACACAGAGAAGCCACTGGAATCTACAAGCAGGTGGACAATTTCAGCAGAAAGGAGGAAACCATGAAAATGAACAAAATCTGGCTACCAGTATTAAAAAGAACTAAAATCAGGACTGTAAATAAAGAACAACACTCAAAAAAAAAAAGGAGAATTCCAGACAGGGAACAATCAGGGCCAGTTAACACCTCCCAACAAAGGATTCCCCCAGACAGGAAGCAGTCAGGCTTTGAAGCTGTGAGGCCATTCAATGAATTTTTTTGGCAGTCCCACTGCATTATTGGACACCGTGAAGTGGCTACTTGCAAGCACGATTACTCACAATATATATGTTTTTGCCCTTGGTGATGCAAGCTGCCTCAGTGTAAATGCATTCAATATAAATTATCTTCTTAGAAATCAAGTTAAAAGAAAGTTATTGGTCATCTCCTTGGGATGATCACAAATCAATAAAAAAACCTAGTACAGTAAGGTCAGTTTTTTCTCACTGGTTAATGTAATATTTCTCACCTGTAGTTCCATTAACTTGACATTCAGAACTTGCCTATGCCCTGCTGGTTTCTACATTCATGTCAAAGCCTTATTTTCCGTTTCTTAATGCCATGCTGTGTCCCAAGCTGTGCTGCTAATAGCTTCCATTCAACTGGGATTGTAATCCCACCATGCCCGTAACTATAACCCATGTAAGCATACCAAACACAACACGTACCATTCACAAGACAAATATTACAAAAACATGTAGTAAACATGTGGTACTGGTGCAAAGCCCAATAATACATCATCTTCAATACTTTCTTACATATTTACTGCACTAATATCAACAGTAACTCTAGCAGCAGCAGCAACAAAACTGCTGGAGACATGACCATGTGTTTCCTGGCATTATGCAACCTGTCCTTAATTTATCCTTTATGACCCAAAGTAATCACCGGAGAGATGCCAGCCTAACACAGTTGCACCAAAAAAGTTACCAGGAGGGCCTTTTTCCCTTTGACGACTCCTCTGCCTAAACACAATATCCTTTTTGTTTGTTTGCCAGCGATCTGTTACAAGCTCCTAGACCACTCTGGAGCAAAACACCACCAACAGCAAGGGCACAGATAAGCAATTGTGACTTTTTTGCTAACTGCCAGGGAGACAGAAGGCGCCAGATGCTGCTCCATTCAGAGCCCTATTAAAACCCTGTGAGCTTGGATTATACTTACAGGACTCATTGTGCTGCATCCCCCCATATGACAGGGCCTGCCTGGATGGAACCAATTGACGGCTTCTTTCTGAACTTTCTATTATATTTTGTGGAAAGGGGGAAACATACAACACTGCTTCATGTTTATAAAGTAACATTGTTCTTTTTTAAAAACTATAATAAAATCACCACTAAAATCATGACATCTCCCACTCTTATTGATTGCGGTTATATTACAGCCTAAAGGTAAAGGTTTTCCCCTGACATTAAGTCTAGTCATGTCCGTCCAACTCTGGGGGTTGATGCTCATCTCCATTTCTAAGCCGAAGAACCGGCGTTGTCCATAGACACCTCCAAGGTCATACGGCCACTGGCATGACTGCAAAGAGCACCGTTACCTTCCCGCCAGAGCAGTACCTATTGATCTACTCACATTTGCATGTCCATAGACACCTCCAAGGTCATGCGGCCACTGGCATGCCTGCAAAGAGCGCAGTTACCTTCCCGCCAGAGCAGTACCTATTGATCTACTCACATCTGCATGTCCATAGACACCTCCAAGGTCATGCGGCCACTGGCATGACTGCAAAGAGCGCAGTTACCTTCCCGCCAGAGCAGTACCTATTGATCTACTCACATCTGCATGTCCATAGACACCTCCAAGGTCATGCGGCCACTGGCATGACTGCAAAGAGCGCAGTTACTTTCCCGCCAGAGCAGTACCTATTGATCTACTCACATTTGCATGTCCATAGACACCTCCAAGGTCATGCGGCCACTGGCATGACTGCAAAGAGCGCAGTTACCTTCCCGCCAGAGCAGTACCTATTGATCTACTCACATCTGCATGTCCATAGACACCTCCAAGGTCATGCGGCCACTGGCATGACTGCAAAGAGCGCAGTTACCTTCCCGCCAGAGCAGTACCTATTGATCTACTCACATTTGCATGTCCATAGACACCTCCAAGGTCATGCGGCCACTGGCATGACTGCAAAGAGCGCAGTTACCTTCCCGCCAGAGCAGTACCTATTGATCTACTCACATCTGCATGTCCATAGACACCTCCAAGGTCATGCGGCCACTGGCATGACTGCAAAGAGAGCAGTTACCTTCCCGCCAGAGCAGTACCTATTGATCTACTCACATTTGCATGTCCATAGACACCTCCAAGGTCATGCGGCCACTGGCATGACTGCAAAGAGAGCAGTTACCTTCCCGCCAGAGCAGTACCTATTGATCTACTCACATCTGCATGTCCATAGACACCTCCAAGGTCATGCGGCCACTGGCATGACTGCAAAGAGAGCAGTTACCTTCCCGCCAGAGCAGTACCTATTGATCTACTCACATTTGCATGTCCATAGACACCTCCAAGGTCATGCAGCCACTGGCATGACTGCAAAGAGCGCAGTTACCTTCCCGCCAGAGCAGTACCTATTGATCTACTCACATTTGCATGTCCATAGACACCTCCAAGGTCATGCGGCCACTGGCATGACTGCAAAGAGAGCAGTTACCTTCCCGCCAGAGCAGTACCTATTGATCTACTCACATTTGCATGTCCATAGACACCTCCAAGGTCATGCAGCCACTGGCATGACTGCAAAGAGCGCAGTTACCTTCCCACCAAAGCAGTACCTATTGATCTACTCACATTTGCATGTCCATAGACACCTCCAAGGCCATGTGGTCACTGGCATGACCGCGTGGAGTGCCGTTACCTTCCTGCCAGAGCCGTACCTATTGATCTACTCACATTTGTTTTTTACTCTTATTATATTATTTGTTTTTACTGTTACATTATTGTATTATTTTGATGTGTTTTATCTAGCTGCAGTTGTTTGGGAGGTGTTCACTGGCAATCTGATAGTTTGTTGTCTGGCATTCTCCTGTTTCTGTGTGGCGATAGCCACCGGTTGAGGACCAGGGCGGCATCCTTGGCACTGGGTGGAAAGGAGTCATAGAACTGGGTGTCGTCTGCATAAGTAGCCACAGAAGCAGGCAAAACGTCAGGAGAGAGTGCTGCTGGGACATGGCCAAACCCTCAACAGCGATATTGAGCACCGCAGATGCTTTTTGTGCGAACAACACTAGGATGGAACGCAGGCCTGGGCCAACTTGGGCCTTGCCTCCAAGTGTTTGGACTCCAACTCCCACAATTCCTAAGAGCCAGTAGACCAAAACACCTGGAGGGAAGGCCCAAGTTGGCCCAGGCCTGGTCTATTCTAGACACACAAACACACTCCTGTCTGTGTAATGCAACCAGTACTGAGAGACGACGACGGCGACAAACCAAAGTCCTTCAAGTCATGAGGAAACTGAGGAGAAAACAGCAGCTGCTCACCTGAGGCACGGGGCCGCGCATGCGCACACACTGCCTCCCTCGGTGAGGCACGGGGCCGCGCATGCGCACTTTCTTTCTCTCGCCTTCCCGCTCTTTTTCCGTCCTCCTTCTCTGAGGGGAACCGAACCGAACCGTGGCGACTTCTCCAACGGCCTGCTTGTGCTTTAGCCACCGCCCGACCGAGTTTTTCTATCCCCCTCCTTCTCCGCCGGCGGTTATATTGAATTTCAGCTCCTGGGAGAGGAAAGGGAAGCCGGGAAGGGAGAGGAGCCACGCCCACACCGTCTTCGGCCACGCCCCCTCCTTGCAACTACTAGGGAATGGGGCTGGGCCACGTGCCACGCCCACCCGCTTCAGACACGCCCCTCCCTTGACTAGAAATATAATGCAAGCCACGCCCCCTCTCTGCGACTCCACCATTCTCACCCAATCAGAGCGCTTCCAATCGGCGGAGGGAAGGGCGAGTGCAGGCGCGCCATTTTGGACACGGGCAACCGCCATCTTGGCAGACCATGTAGCAGGCCTGGGCCAACTTGGGCCTTCCTTCCAGGTAATTTGGACTCCAACTCCCACCATTCCTAACAGCCTTGGGCCCTTTCCTTCCTCCCCTCAGCTACTTAAGCCACATATATTGAGCCTGACAGCCAGCAGGCTGTTAGGAATGGTGGGAGTTGGAGTCCCAAGTTGGCCCAGACTCAAGGCAATAAATATAGACGAACCGATTAAAAAGGAACACATTCATTCCCACTCAAGTCTTTCATGCATTTTCTATTAAAAAACACACACACACACGTTTAAATAGTTTGTTTAAATGTAGTTTATAAAAACATGTTTTATATATAATAATAATAATAGTAATAAACTTTATTTATAAATGAGTTGAATCTCGAAAGAGCACCAGCTTGTTAACGTCACAGTTTATTGAAACGTCTCATCACTACTACGACGGCATAGGAAGGACAACAGCCCTATCTCAACGCAAGGCATTTACGACTCGGAGTATTTCCATCCTGTTGATTCAAGGTGGAACAGCAGCTGGTCGCAGAAGGTGGCAGTGCGGTGCTTGTGCACGACGGCTTCAATTTCTTTCGCCAACGCGTCTGGGTATAGGAGGCCTCCTTCTTTCAAAGTCTCTGCAGAAACACAACATTCCAGAGTGTGTAATAATAATAATGATAATAATAATAATTATTATTATAACTTTAACTGCCAACTGCAAAAGGCCACCCTACTGGGATCTGCGTGCATCATCTGAAAATACATCACCCAGTCCTAGACACTTGGGAAGTGTTCGACTTGTGATTTTGTGAAACGAAATCCAGCATATCTATCTTGTTTGCTGTGTCATACAATATAATAATAATAATAATAATAATAATAATAATAAGAAGGAGAAGAAGAAGAAGAAGAAGAAGAAGTTTATTTGTATCCCGCCACCATCTCCCCCGAAGGGGACTCGGGGCGTCTCACAGAAATGTCAAATACAAAACAATAACAATGTAGAATACATCAATAAACAATAACATGCACCAGTTATAATATTTAAACATTGACCAGAAGAATGAAACACTTACTAAAAAACACAGAATTAAAAACAGTGAGGTTGTAATAATAGATCAGCAAAGTGCACATCCTAAGATGTAATCCATCTAGAACAGGCCTGGGCCAACTTGGGCCCTCCCTCCAGGTGTTTTGGACTTCATGCTTAAACTGGTGCGTTGTCAGAGAATAAAAGTACTTAAGAGGAATAACTTCCTGAATGACTTACCTAAGACAGCGGATTGGATGTTATGGTCAGGGTCGTCCAGGTGAATCAAAAGCGCCTCATACGCAAACCGAATATTCTCTTTCAACAGGGCTTTCTTCTCGTCGTCATTGATACACCTGAACCAACTTGTCAAGGCTTTAGCTGCAGCCAGGCGGACGTCCAGCGACCGATCTTCCAAACGGCTTAAGAGTTCTACAAAAGAAGCAACACTACTATTGGATGGGACAATGGATCTTCAATACCTTGTGCACTGTGGCTGACCAAGAGCCAGAAACTACTGTGAATCATATATCATACCTGGATATAATTTGGCAAGTTCGAACCGATCCCCGCAGCTGTCCAAAAATGTGCCAATGATCTGACAGGACAGTAAGCGAGTCGTTTTGGAGTCTTCGTCCAGTGTGGCAATGATTTTAGGCATCAAGTCATTTCCAGCACTCGCCATCTGAAACCCAAGGAAACGAAGCATCAGCTGAAGAGAAAGATCAGCAATCCATAACTTGCAAAAACCTTCTCTCCTCTTATTGGCTCTCTTGGAGCTACTGAGGACGAGGTGCAGTGATATCCAAAGGAGAAATACAATTAAAAGAAAACTAGTACAATTTTTTAGGGCAGGCATGGGCAAACCCGTTGCATTCAAAGAAAACTAGTATAATTTTTTAGAGCAGGCATGTGCAAACTTGGGCCTTCCTTCCAGGTGTTTTGGACTTCCACCATTCCTCACAGCCTCAGGCCCTTTCCTTTGCCCCCCTTAAGCCGGCCACATGACCTTGGAGGTGTCTTCGGATAACGTTTTGGGACACGTTTTATCAACCAAGGTAGCAACTGAATACATTTCTGACCCGAAGCCCTCCCTTTTGCAAAGTCTGCATTTCCGTAGAGTTCCAGAAGATGGGGCTCATGTGCAAATGTATGTGTCCAACCAATACTTTCCCTTCTCAGACCTAAACCTTCCCACAATTAGGACTTTAATTACCTGCCTTGCTCAATCCCCCATAAGCCAAATTATGCAGAATATTGCTGGTTTCAATCTGAAAGTCACTTTGCAAAACAACCTTATGTTTGGGTTGTTGTGAGTTTTCCAGGCTGTCTGGCCATGTTCCAGAAGCATTCTCTCCTGACGTTTCGCCCACATCTATGGCAGGCACCCTCAGAGAGTGTGAGGTCTGTTGGAAACTAGGCGAGATAAACCTCATTTTGATCCTTGGTTTCCAAGTGTGGCAGGTGGGGGAAAGGAGGGCGTTTACCTCTTCTGCAGAAAGGAGTTTGCTGTAAATCAGGGCCCAGAGGCAGGAGACGGCCGTCGTGCGAATGGCAGCTGCGGTTCTTCCCGCTTGCCACTGCAGATTAGGAGCCAGGATGTCTTTTATCACCGTCTCAAGGTAGTTACAGAACTGCCTGGAGCCAAGAAAAAAGAGGAGCAATATTTTTTTTAAAGTCTTTATGCAAACATGATGGGATGACAGAGAGGATGAAAAGGCACATTTTCCATCTTGAAAACAAGATAGTCGAAAAAGAAAGAACAGAGCGCGATGAAGAAAGGGGAGGAGGACGGAGACCCCTCATTGATGACAGTGTATGTTAACAATATTTCATTACGCAAATTTCTTCCAAGGGAGAAGTAAGTGGACTTTGTATAAACAAAATTTCAGGAAGAGGACAGAGAGGCAAGAATCTTCCTGCCAGTAATTTTGTTTTGAGCTTGAGAAGTCCTTTTAAACTCTTAACCAGTAAGTATTCTGAATACATGAAGATTGTAAGTAAATCAACTAATAATAATAATAACAACAACAACAACAACAACAACAACAACAACAACTGCCAGCAGAGTGTCTGCTGTGGATTCATCTTGTTGTGTTTCAAATAATAACCTTTATTTATAGACCGCCCTATCTCCCCAAAGGAACTCAGGGTGGTTTCCAGCATATGGCAACCATTCAATGCCTAAAGAAAAACCATACAAACAATATACATCAAGACAAGGCACGTTAGACAATATAAACAACCTAAACGTAACTTAATAAACAAAATGACGACAAATAAAATAATACAAAACACCAACAGGCAAGGTTCCGGAGTCCAATGGTCAGGAGTTCTAAAAAAGACCCAATCAAGTATAAAAGGACTGGGCGAGGGGTAGTGACCACGTTACTTTTAACGAAGACTACTTATTTTTGGTCTCTTGAGAGCATGGTTTAAAAGCAATACATTTTATGGGAGAGCAGATGTTTTTGGGCAACTGAAATGACACTTCTGAAGATCTGCTATATATGTTGTGCACTGGCACATCTTTGTTCCTAACAGTTCAGAGAGATAACCAGGTACATCAGTCTAACAACTGATAAACCTAACATGCCTTGCATGAATAGCACTAGTGGATATTGACCACTAAGGAGAAGATTCACTCCAACAGGTTTTTAACTCTTCTCAGAATTATTCCAAACAGCATGAATGCCAATTAATCTCTAAAAGGGTCATGTTTCCAAAGGGCTATGGAGATCCCTGGTTTCCCAAAAGGTTATGGTCCCTAAAAGGCCATGCAGTGAAGACCATACACAGGCCTAGAAGCAGGTGAAAGGCCCTCTTCTTTGGCCCCGCTACTACTGGTATACAGGTCCATCTGTATCTTTTACCTGCACAGTATCTCTACCTCTCCGATGATGGCGATGGAATGCACCTCCACCCAAAACAGGCTGAATCCTTATCCCCGGATCTGATGTTCAACTGACCAGAAACACCTCTCTGGTCAACCGCCAAGGGATAAAACAGGAATCCTCCCCAGAATGTGTTGCTTCTATCAAGTTACTTCAAAGCCGCATTTAGCTCTAAGGTGGTCTCTGCCCACTGACCCCCGGGGAGCTTTCATATTCTGGGTAATGGCTTTTTAAAAATCCCTTAAATAAAACGTGCCAAACCCACAAAAGGTAGGTTTCAGCAGGAACGCTTACCTATCAGGAATGGAATGCTCTCTCTGAAGGGAATGCCGCCTGAAAGTATGTTATGTTTAATACTTCGGAGAAAACCGAAGAATCACACTGGCAGCTTGTTCAGCAAATTGAGATGCCATTAACAGGATGCACTCAAGCCTGTCAGTGTGAACCATCAACACACTCACACACACACATCCACTCATCTCCTGTTGCCGGATAATGGCGCCTATGAGATGGTTAAAAGGAAGCCCCTACCTATTGGAAAAGCAATGAAATAGTTCTTCAGATAGGGAGATGTGCCTGGCTCTTACTCAAAATGATTTAGACTGCACCCTTGTCTACCCTTGGGGACATGGACTGCACCCAATATTAGTAATTAATGATTGATTATGGGCTTAAAGATCAAGTGAAAAAAAATCTGCTGCCTACAATATCATCTGTTGCTTGGAATTCAACATTTGAATATCCACAAGCATTGCTCTGAAATCTTAATGCAACTTGGAAGGTAATGTAGACACATCGAGAGACCCGTTTACAATAAGCTTTGGTTTTTGGTAATTTTTTTACGTTTTGTCTATTAATGGTATCAATGTTTCTGTGCAATGTTTATGTTTTTGCAACTGAAAACCAAACTGAATGGTCCCCTAAGCAAGTAGTTTAGGAGTGATATGAAATGGTGCTCACCCTTGAGAATTGACCGTCTCATCTGGCTTCTGGAGCAACTGGGATAATGTCATGAACAGCTTCAGACGTACCCGAGGGTCTATAGATGTCTGGAGGCACGTTTGAAGAATGGGAATAAAACTTGGAAGAGCCTCACCTATGACCGGGCCTAGAAAACAAAAGCAGACTTACAGTAGTAGTAGTAGTAGTAGTAGTAATAATAATAATAATAATAATAATAATAATAGAAATTAGTTTCTTACCCTAAAGGGTTTAGCAATTGGGACAAGCAAATGCTTGCACAGTAAACTGAACTATTTGCTTTTGGGGTACGGATTACAGGACGGCTGCATTCATTTATAATACTATCCTAAAATGCTATACCATGTGCACAAGACTACAAGCTGAGCATAAGTTAACTGTGTGATGCAGCAGCTAAAAAAGCCAATGCGATTCTAGGCTGCATCAATAAGGAGTCTAACGTGTAGACTGAGGGACTTCTTAGTCCCACTCTGTTCTGTTTTGGTCAGACCTCATCTGGGGCACGAAGGAGATGGACAAGATGAAAGTGTCCAGAGAAGGACTATCAAAATGATCAAAGGTCTGGAAGTCCAGCCCTATGAGGAACAGCTTAAGGAAGACATCCTCAAACTGCCGCCTCCAGACCTTGTGCTCTTGTCCACTTTGGGGATTTACTCTTGTCCACTATATTACCAAAAAGCCTTCCTTCAAAGAAGCTTCACTTCTGGCTTTGGCCATTGGGTGGGCTGGTGTATGATGTTATAGAAATGTTTCTGAATATGCCTCCATTTCTACACCCAAGACTAAGAATTAGATTCAAGGAGACGTGACTTCGCACTAACCCTGCTCTTTCCACATTACCTGAATGAGTGGCAATGACATCCAACTGCAGTAATTCTGGGGAGTAGCAGGTCCAACGGCTGTGAGTTAGAGACACCCATTCCATCAGCTGGGCCATATGCTGTCGGTAGAGGCTGACAATACCTGCTAAATGCTGCACCTCAGCCAACGTGTTCATTGTTTCCTCTAACTGTGGGGCAGAGAAAAGAAAAACAATGTTGAAGAAGTAACTTGACTTTAACAAAAACAACAGCAACATATTTGCTACACACTAACACTGCAAGGGCTGCTCCTGAAAATACTCTGCTGCCTCCTTTCATGCAAGCTTAAAATCCCATTCTGAGGACGGAAACCTATAATGACTGTTCTCTCAATATTACCTTTACGTGTAAATGTCCGACATTGGGTGGTATTGCCATTATGGTGATTAAGACCTTGGTGAGCGGGAGGCTGACTTCTTGACAGTCTTCTTGGCACACTTCAACGACAGCTTCCACACAGGACAACAGTTGCGTCACATAAAAAACCTACCACACACACAGAGGAAGGGAAGGTTTTACAGGGCATTTTAAAACCGTTCCCAGACGCTGTTCTGCTCCACCTCCCTTGAATAACCAAACTGAGTTTGCGGGGGAACAGAAACAGGTGGACACAAGTACCTTTGGCCTTGGAGAGCTCATTCCCACTCTCCTCAATACCTAACAAGGGATGTGGCTCCCCTCAAAGTGGTTCTTCTATGCCAGGGAAGGGCAGGTTTTGGGATGAAGTGTTAGGATCGACTTCAAGTATGATACAGAAGGCTTGGAGACTATTTGGTGGTAAGACGTATTTTGTGTTCTCTTTACCTCTTCGGTGCGCTGGCTTATTTCTGGCCGGGAGAGCATGTCGGCCAGGTACACCAAATGAGGCTGCAAGACCTTCCTTGGGGAGCCACGTATCACGGCGGCTAGGATCATGAGGCAAGAAGGCATGGGTGTTTTCTCCAGGTCAGACAGGATTAGCTTCAGAGACACCGCTGGGCTGACAAAAATCCCAACCAGCTCTGCTGCTTTCAAGCACTGCAAGAGGCGTAAACACACATAAACAGCAATGCTGGCCAGACGGTAAGAAAGAAAAGACAAATCAATTCCAACATGAACTTTTTAAAAAATGCAAGGCTGTTTTCTCCCTTTCTCTTTGAATGCCTCGAGGAATTGCCTTGCAGGCCTTTTTCCACTCCCTTCACTCACTCCAGATTAAATGCATGACAAAGTTTTCTTGACGTGTAGCGAGAAAGCTCAAAATGAGCGCTCACATGCCTTCTTTCATCACCAACCTTTCAAAATGAAAATTAAAGGCAAACCTGAAGACACGGAATGAAGTACGCAACATCCAGTGTTAACAGAATCTTTTAGCCACCTATCAAGCCGTGCCCAATGCTGGATTTATTAGTATGCTCCTTTGAGACTCCCCTCCTCTATGAAATTTAAGGGGATGAAGAATAAGTTACTCTCCTTGACCATTTCCAAGATTTTAAAAGCTTTATATTGTGTCTTGGGGGAAAAAGCAAGCCTTATTCATTTCTCTCTCAAAGGCAATGGAGCATGACTGAAGGCAATTCATATAATAATAATAATAATAAAATAATAATAATAATTATTATTATTATTTTATTTTTGTAAGCCGCTTCCATCTCCCCAAAGGGACTTGGGGCGGCTAACACGTGGCCAAGCCCAAACAATGACAATAAAACAAAATAAAATACATACAAGACATATTTGCTCATGCACTAGAGCAGAAGCTTGTGAAACAGAGAACAGGTTTTCCCAATTCTTGCTGCTAAATGAAGGCGCCGTTGTGCTTTATGCATCTTGTACACCATTCACTTACACTGTTCATTAACTGGAGCCCATGGTGTGAAACTACACAAGTAAGCTCCCAAGGAATTCACAACAATTAGCTGGATTCCTATCTTATCTTGGATTGCTGTATACAAAGAAGAGGTCTCTGCATATGGCTTGTTCACTCAGCGCCCTTCTATCCTGCCATAGAATTCAGATTATCGCAGCATACTTCAATATTGTGGGAGGATTACACCGCAGAGAGAGCAAAACAGATAACATGCAAAATTAACCCGAAAGGGCATGAACTGCGCATAGTCTGAAAATGGAATTTCTCTCCCTTAAGGCATTTTATACTTTAATCTCCTACTTATGATTTTTAAGAGGCTGCTAATGCTTTACTTGGCCAACACAACAGGTGAACTAAAATCTGAACAATCGCATCACTGACGGATAAGAATCAAACAAAAAATATATTTAGCTCAATAGTGCCCATTAAAGTCTCCTGTAAGTCCTGATTCAATGGGGATGATCCCAAAGTGGATTACCATCCTGGCTCCGTTCTGCTATGCTGCAGAATTTGCTGACTGGAAGGTCAGTGGTTTGAATCTGTGGGATGGCGTGAGCTCCCACTGTTAGCCCCAGCTTCTGCCAACCTAACATATAAATGTGAGTAGATCAATAGATACCGCTCCATGCGCTCCATGCAATCATGCCGGCCACATGATCTTGGAGGCGTCTATGGACAATGCTGGCTCTTTGGCTTAGAAATGGGGATGAGCACCACTCTGCAGTTGGACTCGACTAGACTTAATGTCAAGAGGAAACATTTACCTTTTATAGCTAACCTTTATATGCAAATGTAAGTATTTCAAAATGCAAAATTAAACCAAAACATTTCTGGTTCCAAGTATTTCAGATAAGGGATACACCATCTGTATTTCCATCAAGCCACTTTTCAGCTATTGAAAATATTTTCAATATTTAATATATAAAATTAACTTGAGATTTGATTTACATGTGAGTCTAACCAGCATTCTGTGTGGAAAGCCCCCTCCTTTGAAATGGCCGTACTCACATTCCTGACCACAATGCTATTGTCTTCTGAGCACGCACGGTACAACGTCCTGAGCAGAGGTTCCATATGTTGTGTCATGTGGTCCTCCACATGCTGCAGGAGTATAATCAGAAGCTGAGAAGACTTTATTCTGGTGCCTTCCACCCAATCTGTCATGTCATGACAGAGGCCTGGAAGTATTTTGAACAAGTTTCTGATCACAAGCTCCCGGCATCCCAGTTCTGGACGTGTCACTAAGACGGGAAAAGGAAGACAGGGAGGGAATTAAGGGAGAAGGAAAGTCTTATGAAAAAGTTTTTTAAAAAGTTCTCAGGTTACTACAATGATGCCCAAACTTTAATCTTTCAATTGACATCAAGGTTCTGTTTTGAATTATTTACTCTTAAATGTGTTTTAGGAGTAACTTGAAAATGTGTTTCACAACAATCCTGTGATTCTGGCCATGAAAGCCTTCGACAACACATCGATATAAAGCAGGCCTGGGAAAACTTCGGCCCTCCCTCCAGGTGTTTTGGACTTCAACTCCCACCTAACAGCCTAGTGAGGAGCTGAAGTTTGCCCAGGCCTGATATAAAGAGTTGCTCTGACATTATTGTCAAGTTACCCTGGAGAACACAATTTTGAACTTCTTATGAGATACCACAACACTTTGAATTAAGTAGGTCAAATCTTTAAAAGGTTCAATAATTTTGCTATTAATCCTTCTGGAGGAGATACAATTATGAGAAAGCACGATGCATGAAGAAATTGTTCGACTAGGCAGTTGGGGTCCTTGCCCAGCCTTGTGATCTACACTTGTTTTGCAAAAGAACATGCTCTCACGCAGCTCCCAACATGCTTGGCATTACTACCACCTTTTCTTTATCCTCCACCATCTACCTGGATATTAAGCTTCAAATTATTAGTCTTACTGACGTTACTAAGTACTTTGGATGGGGCATCAAGAGGGTGATATCACAAGTTCTCTGTCTACAGGGAGGCTGATTTAATAAAACAAATGTTCTGTTCCAAGAGGAGACGAGTTCCTTTGGAGGGCCTGAAATATATATCCACCCATTTATTCAAGCTACACAACTAACATGTTAAGAGAATAGATCAAGGAACCGACAACTGTGATTTCCCCATTCTACTCTTAGAGCAAAAATCCCAAACCTAGAACCCATCTTTGCCAGCAAAGATTCTGCTTCCTTCCTGTTTTTTAATTACTATTTTTGAAGTGCTTTCAAATGTTTTGGAATACTTCTGTTTGCAATTAAGATGAAGAACCTCACCGACCTGCTTTCCAGCAGGTCAACAAGGCATGGAAAAAGTCAATTTGCCTAATCCCGGGCTGTTTCTCATATACTCACGTCCTTGAGGATAATAAGGTGGTGCGGAATAAAAGTCAAGCTTATCCTTAATATCCTCTTCATTTTCTTTTTCCCACTGCAAACCTATTCTCTTCCAGTAAGTGAGAGCCAGCTCCCTAAGTGTAAAATAAAGGCATTTCAAAGTGTCCATTATAGGCCTCATGTTGAAGATGTCTACAAAGGAATCTATTTAGAATTTGGACAATAGATTCAGTTTGGAATTTGTCTGGAATCATTTTTCAAAAATAAATCACACCTTATAGGTGATTTGACTCCTTAGAGGTAATCTCTAACATGTAAATAATTCCTTTATTTGTTTTAGTATTAAATAACTGTTTTCATGTATTAATGGATCATAACAGATTTATTGCCATTGGCAAATTGCACTTCGCCTCAGATCAATTCACATCTAATGCTTTTCATGTATTCAGCTGATAAGAAATCACAACTGAGGCCCAACAACACTTCAATATAATGCAATTTGAAACTTCATGATATGGTCAGTGTAGACTCATATAATGCAGTTCAGTGAAATTAAATTTAAGATGGAATTTGTAACTATCGTTAAATAATTCTGATACTATTTACTCTTCAATATAAATGTATTTACTTAGGCACCTTCTACACTGCCACATAAAATCCAGATCATTTGCTTTGAACTGGATTATCCGAGTCCACATTGCCATATAAACCAGTTTAATGTGGATTTTATGCAGCTGTGTGGAAGTCTCTTCCCAAACAGATGAGCCCCAACCTTTGCATTCTCACATGCAGGACATAATTGGTGCATTCTAGATTCTGCTTACTTGTTCTCATGCATTTCATCTGTCAGGCCACTGAGCAGCAGAGGAATTAACTTATGAAAATAAGAATATCTATCCCGCAAGTGTAGCAGCCACTCTCCAATGACACTGATCACAGCCTCCCGAACCTAGAAAAGGATAAGAAGGAAAGTAGTAGATTCTATTTCCATCAAATATTAAGTCAGGCAACTCTACATTCCTGTTGTACAGCAAGATCTGACTGAATTAAAAGGCTACCTGTGGGATGTCGTCAAAGCACCGCTGGGCCAGGTGGGAGAGCACATCGTCCAGAGACTTCGCATTGCCAAATTGTATCACTGCTCCGGTGGCCTGAATGACAGCAACACGGACCCGATAATGCTGGTGGGAAATGGCTTGCATCAAGGGGACAACAAAGCTTTCTGACTGCAGGTGAAAATGTTCTAGGATGGAAAATAAAAGATCGAGTCTCATTTTCTACTGAATACCATACGACAAGACTGCAGCTTCCTTTGAAAGAAATCTCTGTTGATACAAAGATTTCTGCAAACCCTTTCCTCAATGAGCCCTACCTGCTTGGATTCACCTGGGTGGCTGAAGGGGTAAGCTGTTAGGCCACTGGCTACATTTTTATTTTGTGATATTGTGTTTTATAGTTTTGATGTATTAATTTGCTGTGATTGTTACGTATTTTATATTGTGGTATTTTATTGTTTATTGTTGGGCTTGGTCCCCATGTGAGCCAGCCCGAGTCCCCTCGGGGAGATGGGGTGGGATAAAAGAATAAAGTTGTTGTTATTATTATTATTATTATTATTATTATTATTATTATTATCTGGAACCCCCAATGGCATAGCGGATTAAAGCCTTGTGACTTGAAGGTTGGGTTGCTGATCTGAAAGCTGCCAGGTTCGAATCCCACCCGGGGAGAGCGCGGATGAGCTCCCTCTATCAGCTCCAGCTCCATGTGGGGACATGAGAGAGGCCTCCCACAAGCATGGTAAAAACATCAAAACATCCGGGCATCCCCTAGGCAACGTCCTTGCAGACGGCCAATTCTCTCACACCAGAAATGACTTGTAGTTTCTCAAGTCGCTCCTGACACGAATTTGTTAAATTATTATTATTATTATTGTATGACACAGCAAACAAGATCGATATGCTGGATTTCGTATCACAAAATCACAAGTTGAACACTTCCCAAGTGTCTAGGACTGTGTGATGTATTTTTGGATGATGCGTGCAGATCCCAGTCGGGTGGCCTTTTGCAGTTGGCAGATCATAATTTTGTCTATGCCTATTGTTTCCAAATGCCGGCTGAGATCTTTTGGCAAGGCACCCAGTGTGCCCATCACCACCGGGACCACCTGCACTGGTTTCTGCCAGAGTTTTTGAGGTCCTGATAGTGGCTGAGTTTTTCCTGTTGTTTTTCGTCAATGCGACTGTCACCTGGGATGGCGACATCAATGATCCAAACCTTTTTCTTTTCCACAACTATGATGTCTGGTGTGTTGTGTTCCAGACACAATGTTTATTATTATTATTCTTTATATGTGAGTAGATCAATAGGTACCACTCCTAATAATAATAATAATAATACTAATTGTTAGGAATGGTGGGAGTTGCAGCCCAGAACCCCTGGAGGGAAGGCCCAGGTTGGCCCAGGCCTGTGCCAGAGCTCACCTGGGGCGGCGCGGGCGCAGGCGGCGATGGCGGCGCAGGCCTGGCGCTGGGCGGGCGGGAAGGGGTCCCGGAGGGCGGCGCGGAAGGCGGCGGCGGCGTCGGGCAAGTAGGGCCCCAGGGCCTGTCCCTGGCAGGCGCCGAGCAGGGCGGCCAGGAGCTGGAGCAGGCCGAGGCGGAGCTCCTCGCAGGCCTCGCCTTGGCCCGGGCCCGCCTCGCGGAGGCACAGCCTCTGGGCCAGCGCCGGGACCAGCACGGGCAGCGCGGCGGCGGGGAGGCCCAGCCCGAGCCCTCCTCCTCCTGCTCCTGCCGCTCCAGCTCCTTCTCCGAGGCTCAGGGCCCGGCGGAGCAGCGCCAAGGCCTCCTCGCGGCACCGCTCCGCCGGGTCGGAGAGGGCGCAGCGCAAGAGCGGCCTCAGCACCAGGCGCTCCAGCTCCTCCGGCGGCAAGGCCTGCTCCCCGCGGCCCGACAAGGCCGCCCCGATGCCGGACAAGGCCTCCAAGCGAGCCCCGCGGGACTCCTCCGCCTTCAGCGCCGCCACGGGCCGAGACAGCGCCTGGCCTAGCTCCGCCACCCGCCTTTGCTGGTCCCCGGACGCCCCCGCCATGCTGGCCTCCAGACTCCACTCCCAGGCCCCGCCGCCGCTCCGGGCCCACGCTAGGCCCCGTTGCTATGGCCCGTTGCTACACCAGGTCGCGTCGCTAGGCCCGTTGCTATGCCAAGCCCCCTCGCGATCCCTTTTGCGACTCTTCTGTACGGCACCCTCGCCGGAAAGCGAGCAGGCCGCCTGTCATGTAAACAGAGAACAGCGCCCCCTCTGTTGGAGTTGGGGAAGAGCCTTCAATCCTGTCTCTTTAATTGAACTCAGCCATTCATTGAACTCTGGACTTAGAAAGTTGTCGAAGGCTTTCATGGCCGGGATCACAGGGTTGTTGTATGTCTTTCGGGCTGTGTGGCCATGTTCCAGAAGCATTCTCTCCTGACGTTTCGCCCACATCTATGGCAGGCATCCTGCCATATGGATGCCTGCCATAGATGTGGGCGAAACGTCAGGAGAGAATGCTTCTGGAACATGGCCACATAGCCCGAAAGACATACAACAACCCCTTGGAAAGTTGTGTTAGAACCTGGAACAGGCCTGGCAAAGGCCATCCAGTCCAACCCCAAGAAGACACCATCCACACCCTCCCGACAGATGCCCATCCAGCCCCTGAATCATAGACTCCTAGAGTTGGAAGAGGCTCAAAGTGGCTAACACTCAAAGCAATACAATACAGTCTAAATGTCATTGTATTACTACTACTACTATTACTACTACTACTATTTTAACCTTACTTGAGCTCTCTACAAAGAGGCCCAAAGTGGCTAACACTCAAAGCAATACAATACAATCTAAATTTATTTATTTATTTATTATTTAAACTTATATGCCGCCACTGCCCTAGGGCTCGGGGCGGCTTACAAGAAAGGCTAAAATCTAACAATTTAAAAACATCTTTAAAATATCTTTTAAAAAATATCTTAAAACACTCCCCCAGGGCTCTGAGTGTTTTATTATTTCTTTATTGATGGCTCTGCTTCAGGTATTACGTTTGCAGTATCAATATGCTGCTGTGGATTTTGTGGTGCAAGCCTTAATAAAACATTTGCCGCTTACAAGAAGAAGGGTTACCGAAACTGGGATAAAACCCGGGAACCAGTTGTAAACGGCGTAAACGGATAGTTACCACCTACTCCAGGCAATAACCAGCTACTCAGGATCTACATCAGCATTGACTCTGTCTCCTTGGCTTTACTATTGTTTCAAAACCTGTGGAGTCCTGAGGAATCCTTCCAGAACTGCAGAGACTCTGCATCGGTTTGCCTTTAAGCCAATCTAATCCTTTTAGGACTGCAGAGACTTATATCATTTTGTTTGATTTATAATACTGAGTTAGATACTTTTGGGTTATATAGCAAAGGACTGAGCATTAATTCTGTGAATGTAGTATGTATATGATGCTCTAATATACATATTGTGTACTACTTATGTTTTGAACCATTATTGTGTTTTGAATAGCTCATTACATTGTTTAGAATAGACATCTGTGTTTATCCAATAGTATACTTGCAAACATACCTGGAAACAGAGGTACGACGACAGTACATACCTGCAAATATGTCCAACACTAGGAAGACACTATCCACATCCTCCCGACAGATGCCCATCCAGCTCCTGAATCCTAGACTCATAGAGTTGGAAGAGACCCCTAAGGGCCATCCAGTCCAGTCCCTTTTTGTCAGTCAGGAGGATACAATCAAATACCTTCCACAATCAAATCCCATCTCCATTTCTAAGCCGAAGAGCTGGCGTTGTCCGCAGACATCTCCAAGGTCATGTGGCCACTGGCATGACTGCATGGAATGCTGTTATCTTCCTGCTGGAGCGGTACCTATTGATCTACTCACATTTGCATGTTTTTGAACTGCTAGATTGGCAGAAGCTTGGGCTAACAGTAATGGCTCACCCTGCTCCCTGGATTCAAACCGCTGACTCTTTGGTCAGCAGGTTCAGCAGCTCAGCGGTTTAACCCACTGCACCACCGGGAGCTCCTCTAGGGAGAAAAGGGATGTAAATAAAGAAGAATGATTATGATTATTACCTCACATGCCAAGAAAGCACGCTGCCACACAGGCTCGATCTACACACACACATGTGTGTATGTATGTATGTATGTATGTATGTGTATGTATGTATGTGTATGTGTGTGTGTGTGTGTGTGTGTGTGTATATATATATATATATATATATATATATATATATATATATATATATCTCCCTAAGGAGATCAGGTTAGTTCCTTCCCTGCCCATTTTCTGCTGGGAATTGAAAACATGGTTGTTCCAGAGCGCGTTTGAATGAATAGGCCCAATAGAGCTATCATCAGAAATACTTCTTTCTGTTTTAAAAGCGTATGGCACTTTATCACTGTTACTCATTTCCATGATACAGCCCTTTATGAAACCTGTCCCTGCTGGTTTGCTTTTAATTACTCTGATTTTATCTGCTTGGATTTTAATGTATTGTCCATTATTTTATTTTGTGTATCGTTGAAATGTTTTAAGTTTTTGTCAAATATGTTGTGTCGTTGTTTCGGGCTTGTCCCTGTTGTGAGCTGCCCCGAGTCCCTTCGGGGAAATGGGGCGGGATATAAAAATAAAGTTTATTATTATTTTTATATATAGCAGAATGAGCACCCGCTGTTAGCCCCAGCTTCTGCCAACCTAGCAGTTCGAAAACATGCAAATGCGAGTAGATCAATAGGTACCGCTCCGGCAGGAAGGTAACATTGGCACTCCATGCAGTCATGCCTGTGGCCACATGACCTTGGAGGTGTCTACGGACAACGCCGGCTCTTTGGCTTAGAAATGGAGATGAGCACCAACCCTCAGAGTCAGACACGACTGGACTTAATGTCAAGGGAAAACCTTTACCTTTATATATACACACACACACACACACAGAGTAGAGTCTCTTCTGGATTATCCAAGCCATTTTTGTAGTCAATGTTTTCAATATATCGTGATATTTTGGTACTAAATTCGTAAATACAGTAATTACAACATAACATTACTGCGTACTGAATTGCTTTTTCTGTCAAATTTGTTGTATAACCCCCCCTCTATTCTGCCTTGGTCAGACCACACCTGGAATCACACTGTGTCCAATTTTGGGCACCACAGTTGAAGGGAGATGTTGACAAGCTGGAAAGCGTCCAGAGGAGGGCGACTAAAATGATTAAGGGTCTGGAGAACAAGCTCTATGAGGAGCGGCTTAAAGAGCTGGGCATGTTTAGCCTGCAGAAGAGAAGGCTGAGAGGAGACATGATAGTCATGTACAAATACGTGAAGGGAAGTCATAGGGAGGAGGGAGCAAGTCTTGGAGACTAGGATGCAAGGGAACAATGGCTTCAAACTACAGGAAAGGAGATTCCACCTGAACATCAGGAAGAACTTCCTCACTGTGAGAAGGGCTGTTCACCAGTGGAACTCTCTCCCCGGGGCCGTGGTGGAGGCTCCTTCCTTGGAGGCTTTTAAGCAGAGGCTGGATGGCCATCTGTCGGGGGTGCTTTGAATGCGATTTCCTGCTTCTTAGCAGGGGGTTGGACTAGATGGTCCATGTGGTCTCTTCCAACTCTACTATTCTATGATTCTATGATTCTATGTTTTGGTGCTTAATTCGTAAAATCATAACCTAACTTGATGTTTAATAGGCTTTTCCTTAATCCCTCCTTATTATCCAACATATTCGCTTATCCAACATTCTGCCGGCCTGTTTATGTTGGATAAGTGAGACTCTACTCTGTGTGTGTGTGTGTGTGTGTGTGTGTGTGTGTGTGTGTGTGTGTATGTGTGTGTGTGTGTATCTATCTATCTATCTATCTCTATCTATCTATCTATCTATCTATCTATCTATCTATCTATCTATCTATCTATATCTCTGCTGCACCTTGACTCTGCCTTCCTGCTGCATTCAGTGCTCAGTGTAGCTGGTGCCACAGAATTCAAAGAGCCGGAGAATTCAAGAGACGGATCTGGCAGGTGAGCGCAGGTGAGGATGCCTCTGAACCGCCAGCATCCCATAGGATGTGTTGTGTGTCTCTGTATCTCTGTATCTTTTCTCCGGGAGGAAGAGGGAGGCCGAGCCTGCTCCTGAGTGACAGTGGCAGGGCCTTCCTGTGTGTACAGATCTCCCGGCGGATTGTGCCTTTCACGCTTTGTGTGCGAGGAGTGCCAGAACCGGAGTGGCGGAAGGAGAGAAGCCGAGGCATCTGGGGGTGGGTGCACGTCCCTTTCTCCTTCTCCCTTCTTTTCTTCCTTCCTTTAGCTGGAAAGGCAGGAAGAGGGGTGTCAAGAGGGAGAACCACGAGCATCCGGCTTGGCTATTGGAGGAGGAAGAGGAGGAAGAGGAGGCTGCACTGCGCAAAGAGGAAGAGGCCGCGCGTCGCTCGCTGCCGACTGTCTCGGATCCAAGCTCCCAGGTATTTATATACGCGAGAGCCTTTGCTACTGGCTGCACATCCAGTGCTCTCCCTTGCTTACTCCCAGCTCAGTCTCCATCCTTTTGTGCTCGCGTTCAGGAGCTGTCCTTCTTCCCAACAATGGCTGGGATGGAGTTCAGCAGCACAAAAGGCTGTTGCTGATGGGGATGCCGGGAAGCGGGGCAAGACATTCCCTCGCTCCATAGAAAAGGCTGGAAAGGATGCTTTCGGGATGCTCAAGGCGTTGCAGAAATTGCTTTTTCCCTCCCTTGCAAATCGTAATAGTTCCCGATGGAAAAGATCCAAACATTGTTATAAGATGCTGCAACCCACGCTCTGAAGTATTGATGCATCTTCCAAGGAAATGTGTCCAAAAGCGTTTCCCTCCTTTGTGTGCTGCTGTAATTGTGTGTAATTCTTCGGGTATCATCCTCACTCTTGTTCCAAATTGATTTCCCATCGACAAAGGTGTGCAGGTGGAGCATCACAGGTTTCCCATTGCCACGGGTCATTTCCCAGGCATCTCCGTTTCCAGGTCCTCTTGATAAAGAGGCAAAATCAGTGTATCAGTAACATTGTGCCTGGACATAATGTTGCAAAGCAACGTCAAATAAAATACATATTGATTTCTTTTGAGGAAATTATTGTTACATGTATTATTTTACTCTATTCTTATTAAAAGGATACATAAGCACATTTACATTGAAGAAGATGGGAATAATGATTTGATCAGAGTTGGGCAGTCTTATCATAAATTTGAGTTTTATGTAAATATTCAAAAGCATTTAACCTACTGATGCCTCAATTAATGTAATTTTATTGGTATCTATTTTTATTTCTGAAATTTACCACCCTCGGTTTATATTGGAGTCAATGTTGTCAGAGTATTTGCAGCGCAGCAGTAGTTGGATGGAAGCAGTGGAGCGCAGAACGAAGAGACACTCAGAGACGTTGGTAAAACTATTTACAAAGTTTTACTGTATGCAGCAGTGATCAACACAAACAGACTTGCAGACAACAGATGAACACAGGACTGTTCTGTTCTCCAACAGAACTTGACTCAAACTCTAGGCAGACAGAACTCAACTGAACAGAACTGAACTGAAATGATGCAATTGTTATGCACAAACACTTGTGCCTGGATACTCCCTAGTTCCAGCCACACATCAAGGTCATCATAGCTTTTTGGCAATTAACTCTTTCCACACTATGGTATATTCTGGATGATGCAATCAGTTGCAATACAAGCATGGCACAAATTGCATTTAAATACTATCAATACACAAATTCCACATTAACAAATGTTTTCCTAGTTTTTTTGTGGTAAAATTAGGTGTCTCGGCTTATATTCGAGTATAGACAGTATATAGATTGTTAGATCTACAGTAGAGTCTCACTTATCCAACATTCGCTTATCCAACATTCTGGATTATCCAACGCATTCGCTTATCCAACATTCTGGATTATCCAACGCATTTTTGTAGTCAATGTTTTCAATACATCGTGATATTTTGGTGCTAAATTCGTAAATACAGTAATTACAACATAACATTACTGCGTATTGAACTACTTTTTCTGTCAAATTTGTTGTATAACATGATGTTTTGGTGCTTAATTTGTAAAATCATAACCTAATTTGATGTCTAATAGGCTTCTCCTTAATCTCTCCTTATTATCCAACATATTCGCTTATCCAACGTTCTGCCGGCCCGTTTATGTTGGATAAGTGAGACTCTACTTTATGTATTTGGCTGGAGTTACAATTTAAGAACCTCTCTTGTTTGTAACTTGTGTTTGGAGAACGACTCCCCTCTCCCCTTTCATCGACATGGCATTTTTAAATCCTTCGTCTAGGTGTGTGGCGTGTTTACAATCACAACGATGGCCACTTCGTCCTCTTGCAACTTGGAAGACGACGAGAGCCTCAAGGGCTGCGAGCTCTACGTCCAGAAGCACAACATCCAGCAGATCCTGAAGGAGTGCATCGTGAACCTCTGCATCGCCAAGCCCGACCGGCCGATGAAGTTCTTGCGGGAACACTTTGAGAAACTGGAGAAGGTCAGTGGTCTTCGAGTCTTGGCATAACATCACAACATCATCCAAATCATGAAGCTTCCATGGATCGAGATCCATAAGATCTAACCCAGGACCCATCTACACTGCCATATAAGATCTAGATTACTGCTTTGAACTAGATTATATTGCAGTGCAGACCAGGCATGGACAAAGTATGGCCCTCCAGGTGTTTTGGACTCCAACTCCCACCATTCCTAACAGCCTTTTCCCTCTCAGCCGGTTAAGCGGCATGCATCCACCTCCACTGAGGTGTAAAGCAGACTGACTACAAAATGGAGTTCTGTGTCTGAACATGCTCAGTACAATCAAATGTCTATAACCCTTCCCACACCACATGCTTAAGCGGCTGAGGGGGAAAAGGAAAGGGCCTGAGGCTGTTAGGAATGGTGGGAGTTGGAGTCCAAAACACCTGGAGGGAGGGTTGAAGTTGGCCCATAGAAGAAGCTATTGCCTTGATGGGAAGGCAATGGAAACATCTTCTCTCTTGTCCTTGTCACATCCCAATGAGTCTTTCTCTGGAGGCAGATATGACCTTGGAGCTCTCTAAACTTGCCTGCTTCATTAACTGTGGAAAGGAACATTATTCCATCACCAGCACTGAACTAAATTTGGAACGAGGACGGCGGGATGTCCTTTACCCCAGGCAGCACATTGTCTTAGGCTTGCTCTGTGTCTTTAATGTATTGTACACGGCTCTTGCTTTTCCTCCGACTTCCAGTGATTCAGTTCCCGCTGTTTGCTGAAGAAGGAATTGCAATTGCTGGGAAACATACAGTCACTACCCAACCAACAAAATTTGATATTCACTGGTATTCCTTCTTACATGTCGCCTGGCTTCACCTGTACCTGCAGTGGAGGATTTTTCTGACATTTCAGAGGACAACGGGTTTTATGGGTTTCAGAATCTGTCGGTGTTAGGAGAGAATTGCAGGCAGATGAGGCTGATGTTTTGGATTCCTGTGATTGTTCCCATGGCTCTTGAGAAACAGCTTTTTCCTGAGAAACCAGATTAGGCTTCAGAATGGAGGGAGTGAAAAAATAGACTACTTAGATGTTCTGAGAGAATTCATGATAAGACCCTGAGGAACAGGTGCATTCGGCATGATTTCATGGCAGCTTGGATGGGCTTAAATTGAGTGTGTTGGCTTCACACATCTCAGAGGAGACAACGTTGCCATATGGGATGGATCTCTTGGCTGTCTCTGCTCTCAGGTTTATGATTCAAGTATTCTCAACAAAATGGCCAAGCACAGACCCCAACACTGTGGGTCATTTTGAAATTCCCTGGTATTCCTTCTTACGTGTCGCCTGGCTTCACCTGTACCTGCGGTGGAGGATTTTTCTGACATTTCAGAGGACAACGGGTTTTATGGGTTTCAAAGTAAGGAGTCTGTCAGTGTTAGAAGAGATGTTTTGGATTCCTGTGATAGTTTCCAGGCAACCGGGGAAAGTGAAAGAAGTGAAAGGTCCATTCTTCTTGAGAAACAGTCTTTTCCTGAGAAACCAGATTAGGCTTGAGGATGGAGGGAGTGAAAAAATAGACTAATTAGACATTCTGAGAGAATCCGTGATAAGACCCAGAGGAACAGGTGCATTCGGCATGATTTCATGGCTGTTTAGATGGACTTAAATTAAGTGTGTTGGCTTCACACCTCTCAGAGGAGACAACATTGCCGTATGGGATGGATCTCTTGGCTGTCTCTGCTCTCAGGTTTATGATTCAAGTATTCTCAACAAAATGGCCAAGCGCAGACCACAACACTGTGGATCATTTTGAAATTCACTGGTATTCCTTCCTGTTGTGTCTCCCGACCTCACCTGTATCTGAGCCAATGGGCGGATGTTATATAAACAAGGCACAACAATAATCCACTCTGCCCTCCGGGTTTCCAAAACACATTTTGAGAAATGCCAAAGGCAGAGTTATCTACTGTTCAGGAGAAAGAAATCTTTGTTTCTTATGACTTTGACAAGTTGCCAGCAAGCAATGGTGCAAATGCTGAAAAGTTAATGCCTGCGAAAAAAAGGAGGATGAGGGAAGTGTGAGAATCTGTCTTTTGGTTCCTCTTTCCGTTGATAGTTTCCCTAAAGGAATTAAGAGTGTGGTGGAGATCGGAAGTGTTTTGCACTTCAACACCCAGCAGTCTCATCCAACCTTGACTGTAGTGAGGAAGGAGCGGGATGAAGTCTTAAGAATGGATGGAAGGCCTCAAATCCAACATCCTCAAGCGCAAAGGAGATATGTAGTACACTCCTGTATGTGTGACAGAGACTCGTTGTAAATTTGAACCCTCTCCTCCTAGTCGTTGCCGCCTTGCCTCATTAGTCCTTGACATTTCTGCGCAGGAAGCGTGGCAGCACGTTGTGTCTGGAGCAGCTTAGCTTGACGTTACAGCTTAATGCATCATGAAAGACACCTCTTCGGAGACAGGGGTATAAATTTTGCATGAAAAGCTTGCCATGTAGAAATGACGGCAGCTCTGTTCGGCTAAATGGGTTATGAAAGGCTGGGAAAAGAGGCAGCTTTTTGTGCCTGACAGCGAGCGAAGCCAAGGAAGCTGGAACGGAGGCCTTCCAAGGGTCACTTTGGTGGAGAAGAAGCAACAACGAGGAGATTGCTTCCAACGTAAAGCAAGGTCTGTTTTGGGAAAGAGCACCTTCCGCCTGTCACGGCCAGACCCTGGAACCTTTGTAACCCATTGCAAGCAGCATTGTTACATGTGCCACGTGGCTTCTAACTTGTGGCCATAACAACAGGAGGGCTTGGATTGTGACCTAGAACTTAATCCATGAAGACTTCAGCCAATCGGTCTCGTGGTCAACATGGCCACTTATGAACTTCTATAGAAGGGTTTCTCCTCCTCTTGAGAAACTCTACGACATCCCAATGCAAGGATGTCTGCATGAAATAGAATTAATGAAGCTCTCCTCAAGATCCCAGCTCTTGATGGTAATTTCAGGTTGGGAGTTGTTGTGTTGGCTTGAAGGACCCAGATATCAATGGGGAAAGCTTAGGTTAAAGTGAGGGTGGGCAACTTTAAGCACTTTTGATGTTCTTGGAAGTTGCAACTCCTATCATTCCTTACCATGGACTAGATTGGCATGGTCTGACATCATCTGGAGGGCCTGAAGTTGACCATCCATAGAAGGCAGATAGCGAAATGGGATGAAAATTGACACAAGTTTGTCTAGGACAGTGGTTCTCAACCTAGGGTCCCCAGATGTTTTTGGCCTACAACTCCCAGAAATCCCAGCCAGTTTACCAGCTGCAATTACCCTTAATATGTGCAATGCACAGTGCAAGCTCCATACTAGGAGGAGAACTGTGCCTTTTTCTTGAGAGGAGAAGTTTCAGGAGTCCTTCCTTTGTGTCCCAACATGACTAGGAAAGATGCTTGGACCTCGGCAGAAAAAATGGAAATCAAAGATACAGAATGGGGGACGCCTGGCTTGACAGCAGTGTGTGCGAAAAAGATCTTGGAGTCCTCGTGGACAACAAGTTAAACATGAGCCTACAATGTGATGCGGCAGCTAAAAAAGCCAATGGGATTTTGGCCTGCATCAATAGGGGAATAACGTCTAGATCCAGGGAAGTCCTGCTCCCCCTCTATTCTGCCTTGGTCAGACCACACCTGGAATACTGTGTCCAGTTTTGGGCACCGCAGATGAAGGGAGATGCTGACAAGCTGGAAAGCGTCCAGAGGAGGGCAACTAAAATGATTAAGGGTCTGGAGAACAAGCCCTATGAGGAGAGGCTTAAAGAGCTGGGCATGTTTAGCCTGCAGAAGAGAAGGCTGAGAGGAGACATGATAGCCATGTACAAATATGTGAGGGGAAGTCATAGGGAGGAGGGAGCAAGCTTATTTTCTGCTGCCCTGCAGACTAGGACACAATGGAAGAATGGCTTCAAACTACAGGAAAGGAAGGAGATTCCACCTGAACATCAGGAAGAACTTCCTCAGTGTGAGGGCTGTTCGGCAGTGGAACTCTCTCCCCCGGGCCGTGGTGGAGGCTCCTTCTTTGGAGGCTTTTAAGCAGAGGCTGGATGGCCATCTGTCGGGGGTGCTTTGAATGCGATTTCCTGCTTCTTAGCGGGGGGTTGGACTAGATGGCCCATGTGGTCTCTTCCAACTCTACTATTCTATGATTCTATGATTCTATGATTCTATTGTTTGCCAAGTTGAGAGTAAACCCATTTTTATGTCCTTGGCTCCTTGTCAAAGTAGATCTTCCATGCTATCTCCTCTGAACTGGATTATATGAGTCTACACTGCTGCGTGATCCAGCTCAGAGCAGATACTCTGGATTTTATGCGGCAGTGTCGAAGGGGCCTTCGTTGCTAACAAGGGTATTATGGCGTAGTAGGGAAGGCAACGGCCAACGACATCTCGTTCCAAGATATAAGTTTTGAGACCTCTTTCTCTTCCCTTTTGCAACTGTCATGTCCTCCATGAAAATGTCAAGCCCTGAGGAGCCGAGATCAGCATGAACAAGGAGGATGTCAAGAGCAGACTCTTTGTCATCCGACGAAACACCAGGCAGAGATGGAGAGAGGCAAGCGGAGGGTTCTGAGAAAGTGAGAGGAGAGTCAAGTGCCAGCCCAGGAAGGGCTCCGGCTGCTTCCACGCAGATCAGGGGACCTTCCAGTAACGCCGAAGAGGCCCCAGTGGGCTCCATCCAGGTCCAAGGGGCCGCGGGGAAGAGGGTCACGGGCTCCCTGCACCTCAAGGGAGGGAACAATCCCTTGATGGGCTCCGTGCAGATCAGCGGGCCTTCGAAGGATGGCGAGCAGGGGGCGGCGGGGGGCAACATGCAGGTCCCGGGGAGCCCAGGTGGCCACGCCGAGAAGAGCTTCACCGGTTGCATGCAGCTCCAAGTGGGGAACAACCCCTTGGTGGGGACCATGCAGATCAGAGGACCTTCCAGTGACGGCAAGGAGACGGCACTGGCTTCCATGCAGGTCCAAGGGAAGGCAGGGGAGAGAATCACCGGGTGCATGAGCCTCACCAGCGGGAAGACCTTGACGGGCTCCATGCAGGTCAACGGACCTCACTGGGAAGAGACAACCTTGGCGGATTGTGCGCAGGTCACAGGAGCACCAAGGGACCAGGGTCCAAAGAAAGAGGTGAGTCCTCATCGGGGGGAGTAAAGCAGCAGAGGTAGTGGTGCAATGACAACGCTGTGGTAGACAGGTACCCTGTTTCCCCGAAAATAAGACATCCCCAGAAAATAAGACCTAGTAGAGGTTTTGCTGGATTGCTAAATATAAGGCCTCCCCTGAAAGTAAGACCTAGCAAAGTTTGTGTTTGGAAGCATGCCCGCCAAACAGAACACCAGAGCATGTGGGATTGGTAAATGTATGTACCATAGAGTGTTGTACATGGAAATAATGGTAATAACAAGAATTCACAGTTTGTCTGGTTATGCTGGTTTGTGATGACGACTACTGTACAATATATAATGTTCATTTTTTGTTCAACAATAAATGTGAATTCTTCTTCATGGAAAAACAAGACATCCCCTGAAAATAAGACATAGCGCACCTTTGGGAGCAAAAATTAATATAAGACACTGTCTTATTTTTGGGGAAACACGGTAAATGTGGCCACTGGCATGACTGCATGGAGTGCCCTTACCTTCCTGCCAGAGTGGTACCTATTTTTTAAAATATATATATTTTTATTGATATTATCTTATATTTCATGTTGTGAGTATATTGCACATTTAATACAAATGTTCATACCTGCACATCATTTATCTGTTATCACATTTCTCCATCCTCTTCCCTTCTATATTGTCTACTCACATATCTAATATATCATCATTGTATTCATTTCCCCCCTACCCCTTACCACAATTCCATTAGAAATTTAACTCCATCCATGAGCACAACTTTTCCCATTTCTGTACAATAGTTACATTGGCTTCGCCACTTTTTATCCAATCCGAATACTTTGTCCATTTCTCTTTAATTTTCCTCATTTTATCTTCCTTCTTATCCTCAGAGGTTACATTTGCAATAATTTCTGATTGGACCTGGTCAAACAAATAATTATTCCAATTCACCATATTCCACTTTTTTTTCGTCTCTCCAGCCCCAAGCTATTACTGCCTTCCCTGCAAGAATCATAGCTTTGCCAGAGTGGTACCTATTGATCTACTCGCATTTGCATGTTTTCAGACTGCTAGGTTGGTAGAAGCTGGGGCTAGTAGTGGGAGCTCACCCCGCTCCTCGGATTCGAACCTGCGATCTTTTGGTCCAAAAGTTCAGCAGCTCAGCACTTTAATACACTGCGCCACTGGGGGCTCCCAACACCACCACCACAATAATAATAATAATAATAATAATAATAATAATAATAATAACAACAATTTAATTTATATACCATTCCATTTCCCCGAGAGGACTCAGGGCGGTTTCCAACATGTGTACGAAAAACATTCAGTTGTCAAAAACATCACGCAACAAAGTTAAACATAGTAAACATAATAAACAACATCATAAGACAGAACCAAAAACAATTCTATTAAAATGGACACAGTTACAAATCCAGATCACTATATTCTTAATGTATCATTAAAGACTTTCATGGCCAGAATCACTGGCTTGCTGTGAGTTTTCTGGGCTGTATGGCGGTGTCCCAGAAACATTCTTTCCTGACGTTTCACCCACATCTATGGCAGGCATCCTCTGTGGGGTCTGTTGGAAATGAGGCAAGTGGAGTTTATATACCTGTGGAATAATGCCCAGGGTGGGAGAAAGAACTCTTGTCTGTTGGAGGCAGGTGTGAATGTTGACCTTGGTCACCTTGATTAGCATTGACTGGCTTTGCAGCTACAAAGATGGAGATGCTTTTGCATGAGAAGATATGGAGGACCTTTCCCCTGGTCATTGCTTGGCAACAGAAGATAATGAGCTGGGAGAGAAATATATTTTCTCTGGGGAATAACTTAGGAGTATAAGACTGGATTTATGGGAAGAGGAGTGAGATTACGGAGGTCACAGAGAATTCCTGAGAAATCAGTGAGAAATCCTTGAAACAGAGCAAGTGTCAAAGGCATGGCTACATAGTTTGTGGACCTTAAATCACCGGGTTGTTTACTGAAAGGGTTAGATCAGGCAATGGTGTGTTGCTGTGCACATCTTGGGTCTTTTCCCCCTTGTGCAAAGGAAGGGGCCCGAGGCTGTTAGGAATGATGGGCACTGAAGTCCAAAACACCTGGAGGACCCAAGTTTGCCCATGCCTGATCTAAGGAGTGAGTTTGTGAGAACAAAAAATGTGATCAATGAGACTGAGTACTAGCAAAAAGGAAGTCAATTGCAAGAAAGCAGCGTTGAAGTATGCTTTATTAGCAGCCAGAACAGTCCACTGAAAAGTCATGGGATTGATTTGTATTAAAAAATATTTATGACATAGATTGAAAACAGTGTTCTCAAACCAGCCCACATCGACTCGGTACAAGTGCGTGCCTCAGTGCTTCTAAATGCAGCAGCCGAGATGAGTCGCTCAGGAAGCCGGGCATTTCTGGATCCGGAGAGTTTGAAAATGTTGTGTCATTTCTATTGGGTGATGGAGCCGTAGAGGGAGTTTTACCGGCGCTGATGCATTTGCAGAATCAAATGTCGGGCAGGAATGATCCAGGTACGCACAGGTTCCTCCCATCGTTGGCTTGAGCTCCGTCTTACCTGCCAACCGGTGGTCTGTGATTTCCGAAATGTGGTTGATTTTGTTGGTCAGCAGGCATTGACTTCAGCAATCGAGGTACCGATATGCTTTGGAGGATTTATTTCCAAGTGTTTTCACACTGAGTGGATTTGCGGGTCCGGAGAGTTTTGTTTGGCTTTGCATGTGTTGTGTTTTCGGTTGGTATACCTATATCATAAACTTACAGTTTATTCCAGCATTGACTGTGTCTGATACATTCAGTGAGTAAGACTCTTCTAAGAGCAAATGCGTTTCAGTATTAACTCTGTTCTAGGAATGGACAAGGCGGTGTATTCAGTGTATCGTACTGTGTAGCAATGAATGTCGTTTAGTGCCGAGCTCTTTTCTAGAAGCGAATCTCAATAGGCCTGTAATTCTCTTTTCCTATCAAGTCTACTCAGTGCATTGAGTGTATCTCTAACCGCTCGCTCTTTTGCTTCCTTACAGGAAGAATGCAAACAGATCCTGGCTTGCCAGAAATCCAACTCCCAGTCGGATTCGCACGACGATGAAATCTCTCCTCCGCCTCCGAACCCGGCGGTCAAGGCGCGGCACCGAAGGGGGGGAGTCAGCGCCGAAGTCTACACCGAAGAGGATGCCGTTTCTTACGTCAGGAAGGTAATTCCCTGCATCCCTTATTTCTCAGAATCGGGACTACACTACACGCAGATATGATTTCATTTTGGCCAAGACACGCATCTGTAAATAAGAAGGTTGGGGCCGGGCTGTGGCGCAGGCTGGATAGCAAGCCAGCTGCAACAAATCACTCTGACCAAGAGGTCATGAGTTCGAGGCCAGCCCGTGCCTGCGTCTTGTCTCTGTCTTTGTTCTATGTTAAGGCATTGAATGTTCGTCTCTATGTGTTCAATGTGATCCGCTCCGAGTCCCCTTCGGGGTGAGAAAGAAGGGCGGAATATAAATGCTGCAAATAAATAAATAATAAATAATTGGGAATGTGGGTGGACGTTCACAGTCACCAGATCCAAAATTTGGGAGTTTTTGAAAAAAAATTAATTATCTCTCTCTATAAAAACCAAAGTAGGCCTGTGTGCACACAAAGGCTGTTGCTAGGTGAAGTGGCCCTCTGTGATTTCACTGGGAAGGAAAGTTCACCCGTGTACGAGGGAAAAAGAGGAAAGAAAAGAAGAGCTTCCTTAATACTTAATAATTATAATTATTGCTCCAGAATGGCAACGTTCTGTGCGATCTTAGGGTTTGTAGTTTGGTGAGACCCAAGCAAGAACATTGTCACTGACAACGCTGAATGCCCCTCTCTAAACTGCAAATCCCAGTATCCTGTATGATATGGCAATGGCAGCTACAGTGGAATAATAGATGGATAACTAATAGTGCAACAAATAATAGTGGGATAGGGTCCATGGTTGTTTCCTATGGAATGTTGGTGTTTGTAGTAAGGCAAGGCATTACTCTGTATCTGAGAATCCCAATTACTCATCCATAAAGCCTTAGAAGGGAAACATAGCAGTTTAAGTGGCATCATAATGCAAGTAGTATGAATCCCAATAGTGGCCAATGGCTTTGATGCCATTGGGAAGGAGATAAAGCCAACTTGAATGGAGCTCTCCAAGGTGCTGAATCTTGAATGGAGCTCTCCAAGGTGCTGAATCTTGAATGGATTCTCCAAGGTGCTGAATCTTGAATGGATTCTCCAAGGTGCTGAACGCTATCTTCCAAACAGTCTCCTTTTTCCAAGCTTCTTTCACGCCTGTGTTCCGTGCAATTCCGGGCTGTGTATCTTGTTCTCTTTCCTGCTTCCTAACCCTTATTTTGTCTTCCTAATTTTCTTGCAAGACTGAGAAAACCATAACTGATGGAAATGTTGAGTTGCAAGCATTGTAGTGACCTCTAACTAGCTGGTTTTGTGGGAAGAGGAGATCATGAGAGTTCAATGATGCTGAAAAAATGAAGAGTAGATGCTGTGCCGATGAGTCATGTTTTCTAATCTCTTTTCAAAGCTGTTTCTAAGAATGTCATTTATCTGCTTTCCTAAGGATTTCCCCTAAAACAGTATTAAAGAAAAAGTAATACAAATAATATGGGTAATAATATTGCCCCATGAACGTAGAACATACCATCTGCCACTAGTTGAAAGTCTGAATGGGAGAAATAATAATAATAATAATAATAATAATAATAATAATAATAATAATAATAATAATACCCCAATGTGAGATTGGAGACTGCTAATATACTACTACTATAAACCACAATGTCCTTTGCAACGTCTTCCCGTCTACATCATAGTTACAGATTGCCATAGAAATTCTCAGGATCCCTCCCCATTGTCAAGACTAATTGTTCATGGCAAAGCATTTGACTGAACCTATTTTTTTACCTGTCCTTCCTCCTCCTCTTCCTCTTCCTCAGGTCATTCCCAAGGACTATAAAACGATGACCGCTTTGGCCAAGGCCATCTCCAAAAATGTCCTCTTTGCTCACCTGGATGACAACGAGAGAAGGTATGAGACAATGCCTTCCTTATGGTTTATGTTATTGTTTATTGTTATTTATTTATGTATTTATTTGTAGTATTTATATTCCATCCTTCTCACCCCGGATCACAATGCACATAGACATGGCAAACGTTCAATGCCATTAGACAGACGACATATATAGACAGACACAGAGGCAATTTAACATTTTCCAGCTTCCGGCTTCATGAGGGTATGCTCGATTCCGGCCACAGGGTGAGCTGCCGCTTCACCGTCCACTTGTGAAACCGAGTCCTTGATGGAGTACTTCCTCATTCTTTTCTGCACGCTGCTGGAAGTTTTTATATTATATTGGAAACCACCCTGAGTCCCTCTTGGGAGAGAGGGCGGTATACAAATAAATTTTTACTTACTTACTTACTTACTTTATGGTTTCGTAAATTAGTTAAATTAGCCTCCCCGCATAAAGCAGTACCTATATTTTCTACTCGACAGATGCAACTGTCTTTCGAGCTGCTTAGGTCAACAGTGAGCTAGGCTATTATTAATGGTCGGGAGCTCAATCCAACCCGGACTTCGATCTCAGTCAGAAGTCATTTATTGCAGCTGGCTACTAACCAGCTGCGCCACAACCATTCTGAAAGTATACTCATTGTAATGGTTCAAGCGAACAATTTGCTGTATTGGGCTCAGCTCCAGAAAATCCAGTTTTGTGAATTTCTAGCAGAAACCAAGTATGTGTAGTATTGATTGGATGGTACCTGTGGCGTCAGTAACCCATGCTTAAGCAATTGAGGGGGAAAAGGAAATGGTTTGAGGCCAGGAATTGTGAGAGTTGAAGTCCAAAACATCTGGAGGGCCCAAATTTGCTGATGCCTGGCCTACAAGATTCTCAAAGAGTGAGGGCATATTATGTTGGATGAATCCATGGGTCCTGGTCCTCATGGAGGGAGGGACCCATTAATCAGATGAGTTGAGTTTAGAAGTCTGATTAGAAAAGGATATGAAGCAGCTGATTAAATAGATCCTGTACTACAAACTACAGAAAACTACTCCAAATCTGTGCTCAGGCTTCTAGCCTATGTGCCTGACATTGTGTAGGAGGAAATCAGCCTCCCCTGGACAGGAAAAACACATCTGATGCCAACTTTTGTTTTAGCTCATTGTTTCTGTGCACTCATAATTAATTTATCAAAGCGAACGTTGCAAGATGCTGTCCATACCCAGTTTACTTGGATGGCTTTCTTAAGAGGTTCAGCCTACGTGTTTTGTTTCCTTTGCTCAGCATTGCATCTTGTGAGGTGGCAGCTGGCTTATCCTTGGCCTTGTAAGAAAAAAAGGCCACTGTTTCTAAGATTTCCAGAAACAAAGGTGGCCTTTGAATGTTCTGGCAACAGCTGTAGGAGCCAGAGAGAGAGACCGTCCATAACATGCCGTCAGCTGCTGCATCTCCGTATTGAGACCGGCCGTAACCGAATCTTTAAGGCATTTGGTCACCGCAGAGACCGTGCTGTGTTTCTCTGCGCAAAGTGTGCCTGCGTGTGCGAAGGAGGGATGTTTGAGAGGGACGGCTGGTAGCGCATGAATTCTACAACCTTTGGTTAAGCTGTCAGCGTTTGCTTCAACCAGGCTGCGGCTCTCCAGACTTTTCTTTTGGACTGCAACTCCCATCACCCCAACATAGGGACTCATAGGGGCAGAGTTACTCACTAGGCATGTCCGATTGATGAAAAAAAATGTTTCAATTCTCGTTTCTAAAGTAGGGGGCGCTGGTACTTCGATATAGAAAGTATTTCCGATTTTTTCACCCAAAAATTTCGGATATTTCCAAAAATTCGTAATGATTCTAAATGTTTCTAAATTGGCGGACGCGCATGCGCAATTGCCAAAAAAATAAAGGAACCAGGGGGGGGGGGACTTTTACAGGGCTCTCCCGCCCTCATTTCTTAAGTTATCCTCATCAACCCTAGCCCCCACCTTTGCGTCCATCGTGGAAGCTTCTGATTGGCTGGGGAGCGGCAGCCATGTTAGGCTGCGCTAAGCTCCCATTCAAGGTAGGTTTCAGAAACAAAATTTTTAAAAAAAAATATTTTTAAAAATATATTTTTTAAAAATTGGGGGAAAAAAATTAACGAAACATTAAGAGACAATTAGAGAATGGGCCAACAATGGTTCAAATTACATTGCTGGTTGCGCTGTGAGACAATGTCTCGGAATGCGTATCAAAAAGCGAGAACAATCCGAAATAATTCCAATATACAATTCAAAACGATTTTTGGACATGTCTATTACTCACCCTTTGCTCCCAGGCTTCCCAATGACAGTGTGGTTTCACATCCCATTCTTGAATATTTCATCCGTGGGAGCATTCGTGCTCCTGCTTGCTTATTAGGGTCTCAAGACGTCAGGTTTACATTATTTCTTACTTGACCATTTAAAAAAGAGTGCCCATCGTCCTCGCTGCCACCTGGTGTCACTGTCTTCACGATTATTTAAAGGGGCGGAGGGAGGGAAAGAGGACGCCAAATGCCAAGGAAGAGGCCATTGAAAACACAAACAAAATGGGATTATATTTGCATCCTCCCTGGGGTTGCATTTTGCTTTTCAGAAATACTAGAGTCGTTGCTGTTCAGCTCTGATATTGTCTCCGAGCAGTGAAAATATTCACAGAAAATATTGCTTTATTTTATTTATTTATTAAAGCATGTGTATCACTAGTGTTCAACGGATGGAAGGCTTTCAGACCTGTGTGCATGTTGCAACATGACATTCCCGGTTCACAAACATATAAATATAATATTTGACAAACTAGCACTTTGGCCCAGGTCTTCTCTAGATTTTATCCATGATTTTACCTTTTGTTCTTGTATGTGATTTTATGACTGGTTTTTATTGTTATTATTTGTTTTTATTGCTTTGTTTTTATTGTGGACTGGGCTTGGCCCCATGTAAGCCGTCCCGAGTCCCTTCGGGGAGACGGGGCGGGGTATAAAAATACTATTATTATTATTATTATTATTATTATTATTATTATTATTTGTAGGGTGAGGACCGCTATTTTCCCTGCTAAACGAATCCAATATTTTCTGATTTTGCAAGCTAAGTAGGGTCAGTCCTGGTTGACCTAGGAAATATTAGAGATCTCCGTGTATTTCTCCAACACTTCACAAGCTTGTGGTCAAGCAAACTCAGAGTGGTGTCAGGATGGCAACAATTGCCGTATTGACTCGAGTATAAGGCGCACTTCAATTTTCAAAACCTCGAAACCGAATTTTTTTTTTTGCTACAAAATGTAATACATTTGGAGAGAAAGGGTGCAAATAAAGTAATATTTTTGAAAAACAGCTTAAAAATTGCAAATACAGTAATGCATATTACAAGTTGACCATCTAAGATGGTTTTGGGTACACTCTATGTTTCTGTCCTTCTCTCCTGCCGGCCTTTCCCACCATTTGCTGGTGAGCTGTTCTGGTGCAAAACTCTGCTCAGGAAGCGTGGGTGGATGCTTTCCCGTCCGAGTTCTCGTGTGTGTGGATTTTTGGGTGAAAAAAAAAGCCCAACAGGTGCTGATGGGAAAGACAGCTTGGAGCCACATCTGGAGATATGTGTGTTGTTTAGCCGCACATTCCTGCAGCGGTTTAGCCTGAGCTCTTCCAGGTTGCTTCGAAAAATCCATGACAGCAATTCTAAATGCCTTTATTTCCTCATTGTGTACCAAGATATGAAGCTGTGTGTGTGTATGTATACAGTAGAGTCTCACTTATCCAACATAAACGGGCCGGCAGAATGTTGGATAAGTGAATATGTTGGATAATAAGGGGAGATTAAGGAGAAGCCTATTAAACATCAAATTAGTTATGATTTTACAAATTAAGCACCAAAACATCATGTTATACAACAAATTTGACAGAAAAAGTAGTTCAATATGCAGTAATGCTACGTAGTAACTACTGTATTTATGAATTTAGCACCAAAATATCATGATGTATTGAAAACATTGACTACAAAAATGCGTTGGATAATCCAGAACGTTGGATAAGTGAGTGTTGGATAAGTGAGACTCTACTGTATATGCGTGTGTGTGTGTGTGTGTGTGTGTGTATACACACACACACACACACACACACACACACAGTAGAGTCTCACTTATCCAAGCTAAACGGGCCGGCAGAACCTTGGATAAGCAAATATCTTGGATAATAAGATTAAGGAAAAGCCTATTAAACATCAAATTAGGTTATGATTTTACAAATTAAGCACCAAAACATCATTTTATACAACAAATTTGACAGAAAAAGTAGTTCAATACGCAGTAATGTTATGTTGTAATTACGGTATTTATGAATTTAGCACCAAAATATCACGATATATTGAAAACATTGACTGCAAAAATGGCTTGGATTATCCAGAAACTTGGATAAGCGAGGCTTGGATAAGTGAGACTCTACTCTGTGTGTGTGTGTGTGTATGTATGTGTATGTGTATATATATATATATATATATGTATGTATGTATGTATGTATGTATATAATTTATTTATATATTTATAGTATTCCACCCTTCTCACCCCGAAGGGGACTCAGGGCGGATCACATTGCACATATAAGGCAAACATTCAATGCCTTAACATAGAACAAAGACAGAGACAAACAAACGCAGGCTCCGAGCGACCTCGAAGTCATGACCTCTTGGTCAGAGTGATTTGTTGCAGCTGGCTGCAGCTGGCTGCTCACCAGCCTGCGCCACAGCGCAGTGCATGAATATGTTGTTTATTCATTCAGTTGCTTCCAACTCTTTGTGACCTCATGGACCAGACCACGCCAGAGCTTCCTGTTGGCCATCGCCATATACATATACATATACATATACATGGAGCCCCCAGTGGTGTGGCAAATTAAACTGCTAAATTGCAGAACGTGCAGATCAGAAGGTTGGCAGTTCGATTCTGGGGAGCGGGTGAGCTCCCGCTATTAGCCCCAGCTTCTGCCAACTTAGCAGTTCAAAAACATGCAAATGTGAGTAGATCAATAGGTACTGCTCTGGTGGGAAGGTAACGGCGCTCCATGCAGACCATGCAGTAAGAGCACCTGTCGGAGAGCTTCTATCCAACCTTTTCCAAGCTCCCTGCTTGAGCAGTGATGACACGATCGTCAGCATAGATGAAACTCTCTGTTGACCATTGATGGAGCAAGCACGCTCCTTTGAGGCAGGCCCTTCTTCTGTCTTAATATTCAAGCCGTGCTTCTTGTAAGTCAGAGCACGGTCCAGAGTGAGTCCCAGGTGTGTTGTTGTGCTGCAATGTCCAGTGGGAATCCTTCCCAGGTCATCCTCAGAGCTTGAGACGCTTGTCTGTTCTGAAGCTGAAAAGCACACGTCTTCCGACGGGGTGAAGGGCTGGGAAAGTTGTGCCCCTCCAGATGCTAGAATCATACAATTTATGGAAAGGGCCCGCCGTCCTTCGCAGACAGTCTGGTGTGTGGGAGTGTCGGTTCTGTTCTTTCTCTGCGGTGCCAAAGCTTGGCACCACCTTTGCACCCCAATTGTTTCTCTCCTTCCTGGAAACTCACTGGGGTCCAGCAGCTCCTGGCACCGGCCCACGGGCACCACTCAGGGCAGCACGGATCCGGCCCAGACTTCTGTTGTGCAGGAATCCAGAACTATTTTATTATGGATGTTATTATTCAAACGCCTGCACCGCACCCTGCCCCTGAGGACTGCTCCCGGCTTACAATCAAACAAAGTGGGGTCGCTTTAAACCATTTGACACGCTGAAACAAATGAGGTTAAAACATGCTCAGCCACTTAACACTTCAGAAAGTTTAACCCGTTGAGGATAGCTGGAAGAAGACAAGGAATGGGCCCCAGTCTTTCTTCAAGGGAGTTAGAGATTAGTGGTGTGCATTGGTATGGAATCGCTGTTCATTTTGTTTTGTTTCATTCGTTTTGTATCAGTTTTGTATTTGTCCCCGTTTCTGAAAATGGGGCGCCTATACGAATAGAATTTTCATCTGTCTTACGGAAAAACCGAAAATTTTCAGACCTAGAATACTATTGTTATTATTAATAATATTATTATTAATACACATTGGTACACATCAGCTATCACGGGGAAGCAGCCCTCTCTCAGACTCAGCTTAGGGTCCCAAAATAACTGTTGTTGTTGTTGTTGTTGTTATTATTATTATTAACACACATTGGATGTCATGCGGAAGCAAACCTCTCTCAGACCCAGCTTAAGGTCCCAGAATAACTATTGTTATTAACATTACTAT
Source organism: Anolis carolinensis (assembly GCF_035594765.1). Lineage (NCBI taxonomy): Eukaryota > Metazoa > Chordata > Lepidosauria > Squamata > Anolidae > Anolis > Anolis carolinensis. The sequence continues at coordinate 495,733 of NW_026943824.1, forward strand.
TATTATTAACACCCATTGGCACACATCAGATGTCATGCGGAAGCAAACCTCTCTCAGACCCAGCTTAGGGTCCCAGAGTAACTATTGTTATTAATATTATTATTAACACCCATTGGCACACATCGAATGTCATGCGGAAGCAGACCTCTCTCAGACTCAGCTTAGGGTCCCAAAATAACTTGTTGTTGTTATTGTTGTTGTTATTATTATTATTAACACCCATTGGCACACATCAGATGTCATGAGGAAGCAGCCCTCTCTCAGACCCAGCTTAGGGTCCCAGAGTAACTATTGTTATTAATATTACTATTATTATTAACATCCATTGGCACACATCGGATGTCATGCGGATGTAAACCTCTCTCAGACCCAGCTTAGGGTCCCAGAGTAACTATTGTTATTAGTATTATTATTAACACCCAATGGCACACATCGGATGTCATGCGGAAGCAAACCTCTCTCAGACCCAGCTTAGGGTCGCAGAATGACTATTGTTATTAATATTATTATTAAGACCCATTGGCACACATCAGACGTCATGCGGAAGCAACCCTCTCTCAGACCCAGCTTAGGGTCCCAGAGTAACTATTGTTATTAATATTATTATTAACACCCATTGGCACACATCGAATGTAATGGGGAAGCAACCCTCTGTCAGTACCTGCTTATTGTTACGCGGCCCGAAACGAAAGGAAAATGAAATCAGTTTTCTCTTTTGTGTCGCCTTTTGTTTCGTCCGAAAACGGCATCTTTCGTTTCATGCATCCAGATAGATGATACTAAACGAATAGACAAATGAAACAGATGAAACAAATACTGCACACATCACTATTAGAGGTCTCTCCTCTGAGAGAGTGATGTAGAAACAGCCGGATTAAAATAGCACCAAGTACTCTGGCTTGATATTTATAACTCAACACAATCACAGCACATTAATTATCCCAAATTAAAAGCAGCAGGTGTGCCTCCTGCTCGTGGAAGTATTTCACTCAGCGATGTCTCCGGCGACAGAGGCTCCTTCTACCCTGCTATATATAATTCCAGATTTTCTGCTTTGAACTGGGTTATATAGTAGTGTAGACCAGGCATGGGCAAACTTGGGCCCTCCAGGTGTTTTGGACTTCAACTCCCACAATTCCTAACAGCCTACCGGCTGTTAGGAATTGTGGGAGTTGAAGTCCAAAACACCTGGAGGGCCTGGTCGGTCCTTTTCTGAATGCGCACAGACTACGTTATCATCAGCATATTGGAATTCTATAACAGAGGTTGTTGTGACCTTGTTTTCGTCTTGGATGAGGTCATTGGTCATGTAGGCCATTTTCCAAAAGGTTACGATTCCCAACACGGTCTTGCCTTTCCAAAGATCATAATTCTCCAAAAGCTCCTTGGCAGTGCCAACGAGGCTGACGCTTTGTGCTAGGATCAATAATCGGAGCCTCGTAAAAGCACTTGCCAACTCGGATTACACTGTCTGCGCCTTGTTGCTCCTCCAGAAATGACAGGTACGGAGGAGCTCAATTTATTCATTACGCTCCATCCTCCCGTGTGGGCCTGGCGCTTTCTCTCTCCTTCGTATGTCTCTGAGCACTTTGCATATCTGATGGAGCCGAGAAATGGATGCGGGCGCCAGCTGAGCAAGCACGGCCTCTTTCCTTATCCTCGACGGAGAGAACATTTTGGGTGTTTTTATCTGGCACGAGCTGCACCCGAGGCTGTTGGGGATGGTGGGAGTTGGAGTCCGAAACACCTGGAGGCAGGTCCGAAGTTGGCGCAGACAACTAGATGCACCACTTAGTTGTCATTGGGTTGTTCTGTCTTATTCGACGGCGTCACAGATGTGGATCGAGGTGTTTGCTGGAGTTCTTTATCTCGGGGAGACATCAGCAGCCACCTTTCCTAGGCAAACAACCCCAGGCAGGGCATTTCCGACCAGAACGCATTAAAAACCCGGAGGAAGTGTACGAAAGGTAGCGTCAGCCCTGTTGACTTAACCGGGCGTAGGTAGGCCAAGGCATGGAGCTGGGAAGGAGACTTCCAAAAGCCTTCCCAGGGAGCCCTTCGTACAAGAGGTCTCGCGGGCAAAAGGATTTGCGCTCTTTGGCCTCCGATTCCTACAGTTCTCTAAAAGCAATGTTATCTAAGGGCACCGGGGCAGCATTCAGGCTTCGTCAAGGGCCCCAAATAGCAGATGATCCAGATCAGGGGTCCCCAAACTTTTAAAGCAGAGGGCCGGTCCACAATCCTTCAGACTGTGGAGGGGCCGAATTATCATTTGAAAAAACAAATTCCATTGCACACTGCACATGTCTTATTTGTATTGCAAAAGAACAACAATCAAAGAACAATACAATATTTAAAAATGAAAACAATTGTAACCAACATAAACCTATCAGAAGTGTGGGCCTGCTTCTGGCCAATGAGGTAGTCAAGTTAATTAGGATTGTTGTTGTGTGCCTTCAAGTCATTTTAGACTTTGGGCAAACCTAAGTCTAAAATTATTTATTTATTCATTTACTACATTTATTCATTACATTTATATCCCACCCTTCTCACCCCGAAGGGGACTCAGAGCAGCTGTATATACATACACTATATTATATTATTTGCATAGCACAATATTAGCATTATATATTACTATATTGAACTATACCACTATACTGTAATATTATATGTAATACATAACATATAATTAATATTATTATATGGTATTATGATTAGTATTATATGTATAACATTATAATATTATTATCAATATTATATGTATATACAATATATTATATTATTAAAATGATATAAAATATTATATTATAAAACTGAGGGCGGGGGCCAGGTAAATGACCTCGGAGGGCCGCATCCGGCCCCCGGGCCTTAGTTTGGGGACCCCTGATCCAGATGATCTGCTGTGAACTGGATTATATGAGCCCTCATCTATAAATCCAGATTATCTGTGTCGAACTGGATTATATGGCAATAGGTAAAAGGTAAAGGTTTCCCTTGACCTTAAGTCCAGTCATGTCCGACTCTGGGGATTGGTGCTCATCTCCATTTCTAAGCTGAAGAGCCGGCATTGTCCATAGACACCTCTAAGGTCATGTGGCCATTGGCATGACTGCATGGAGCGCCATTACCTTCCCGCTGGAGCGGTACCTGTTGATCTACTCACATTTGCATTTTTTTCGAACTGCTAGGTTGGCAGGAGCTGGGGCTAACAGCAGGAGCTCATTCTGCTCCCGGGATTTGAACCTGGGACCTTTTGGTCCGCAAGTTCAGCAGCTCAGCACTTTAACACACTGTGCCACCAGGGGCCCCTTATATGGCAATGTCAGCTCATATAATCCAATGTCTGATTTGATAATCGGGATTATATGGCAGCGTCAAAAGGGCTCCAAGTTGGATCTACGCTGCCCTCCATCCCAGGATCTGATCCCAGATGATCTGCTGTGAACTGGATTATATGAGTCTCCGCTGCCATATAACCTGGGATAATAAAATAACCTGGGACCTGATCCTGGGATGGAGCGCAGTGCATCCGCTTCGATCTACATTACCTGAGTCTACACTGCTACTGAATCCAGCCCGAAACCATGGCAATGTAGAAGGAGCCTCATGTAATCCACTTTTGAGAATATAATCTGGGTTATCCGATTTGATAATCTGGATTATACGGCAGGGTAGATCTAGCCTGATTCTGTTCGGCCATATAATCCATTTCAAAGCAGACAATTTGGATTTTATACAGGAATGTAGATGGGGCCTGTGGGCTATCTCACAATTGTGACCCAGGCAGGAAGCAGCCAGGCTTTGAAGCTGCAAGGCCACTCATTGCTAATCAAGCTGGCCAATGGCAACATTCCCACTTGTCTCAAATGGACAAGAGTTCTTTCATTCTCCCACCCTGGATCTCATTCCACAGGTATATAAACCCCACCCAACACAGGATCTCCCCAGCCAGGCTTTGAAGCTGCAAGGCCACTCATTGCTAATCAAGCTGGCCAATGGCAACATTCCCACTTGCCTCAAACAGACAAAAGTTCTTTCATTCTCCCACCCTGGACCTCATTCCGCAGGTATATAAACCCCACCCAACACAGGATCCCCCCAGGCAGGAAGCAGCCAGGCTTTGAAGCTGCAAGGCCACTCAGTGCTAATCAAGCTGGCCAATGGCAACATTCCCACTTGTCTCAAATAGACAAGAGTTCTTTCATTCTCCCACCCTGGACCTCATTCCATAGATAGATAGATAGATAGATAGATAGATAGATAGATAGATAGATAGATAGATCAACCCCACTTGCCTAGTTTCCAGAAGCATTCTCTCCTGATGTTTCGCCCACATCTATGTCTGGAGATCTCAGAACCTCTGAGGATGGCTGCCATAGATGTGGGTGAAACATCAGGAGAGAATGCTTCTGGAACATGGCCAGACAGCCCGGAAAACTCACAGCCACCCAGTTCTTTTAATCCTCTCATTTTCTGGTATAGATTTGGGTTTTATTTGGCATTTCTGGTGCCGCCGCTCTTAAAACCCATTTCCTGTTGTGACCTTTTGCGTAAACACAGGCTGTTGACCCGAAGGAGGGATGGCAAACAGAGCGGAGAGATGAAAGGAGGGCAGAGCCTCTTCCTGGGCCTCGCCTTCCTTGGCCAACGAGCTCTCCTTTGGGGCCGAGTTGTGGGTGTTGTGCGCCCGCCCGAGGCACTTCTTTGTCTTGGCCATAAAAGTTCAGCCGAGCAAGGAAAATGCCACACACCTGTCTCTCCTGTCAAGCCGTCATCCCTGGATTATAATGGCTTTTTTTTTACCTGATGCCTTCCTTTGTGAGAGGCGCTTTTCTCCTTCTCCTGAGCCAAACACATCCGACGTCTCGCCTTCAGAAAAATAATAACAACCGTCCAAAAACAAAGAAACGCTCCACCGGAATATATATCTCACTCTTTGTTGACAACGAGCCAAAATTCAGAAGTAAACATACGAAACCTTTGGGCTGGCTGTTTTCTTTCAGGCAGGCAAAGCTGGGTCAACAAAGCCTGAGACAAAGGAGGCGTCTACACTGTAGAAGCAATGTGTTTCGGCACCACTTAAACTTACACTGCAGAACTTATGCGTTTCGGTACCACTTAAACTGGCTCAATGTTATGGAAGGCCCTGGGATATAATCTCGTTTCTGATTTCAGATCAGGCATGGGCAGACTTTGGCCCTCCAGATGTTTTGGACTCTAACTCCCACAATTCCTAACAGCCTAACGGTTTGGGTCCCATGAGCCTCACTCAAGGTCTCTTCCTTCCTTTTGCAGTGACATCTTTGATGCCATGTTCCCTGTGACACACATTGCTGGAGAGATTGTCATACAACAAGGTGAGCAATATCATGTCCTGCATCTGGAAACCCATCATCCCCCGGGAATCCTTGTTTCTTCTGAGTAACGTGGAAGATGGGAGAAACAGAGAACTTAGGGCCCTTCCACACAGCCATATGACCCAGATCATCCACAATGTCAGCTTTGAACAGGGTTATCTGAGTCGACACTGCCATATATCCCAGTTCAAAGCAGATAATTTTATTCAGCTGTGTGGAAGGGGCCTGACTTACAAACGACTCCTAGTTAAGAACGGGGCTGGGACAGTGATGATTTTTCAGAGAGAGGGGATTGATGGGTTTCCAAGTGAAGAGTCTGCTAGTGATCATAGAGAATGGTAGGCCAAGGAAGCCGTTGTTTTGGATTCCTGTGCTCATTCCCAGGCAACAGAAAGTGAAGATTTCAGTTCTTTTGTGAAATGGCCTTTGGCCAATGGATAATTATCCCGAGAAGCCAGATTAGGTTTGGGAACGGAGGGAGTGAAAAGTAGACGAATTAGACATTCCGAGAGAATCTGTGAGAAGTCCTTGAAGTCCAGGTGCGTTTGGCATGATCTCATGGCTTCTTGGCTGGGCTTCATTTGAGTGGTGTTTACTTTGTGCCTCTCAGAGGAGACAACGTTGCCATAAGGATAGTATTCCTGTCTCTTGTCCAATGGGGAGTTATCCCGAGAAGCCAGATTAGGTTTGAGAACGAAGGGAGTGAAAAGTAGATGAATTAGACATCCCGAGAGAATCTGTGAGAAGTCCTCGAAGCCCAGGTGTGTTTGGCATGATCTCATGGCTTCTTGGTCGGGCTTAAGTTGAGTAGTGTTTACTTTGTGCCTCTCAGAGGAGACAACGTTGCCATAAGGATAGTAATCCTGTCTCTTGTCCATGATTCATGTTTCCCATTTTGGGAAATGCCCTTAATAAACTTCTGTAGTGAGTATACTGGGCTCTGGTGTGGTGCTGGGTGGAAAGGTGTCTCAAGGTGTTCAACAAAAGGTGTATGAGGGAAAGCAAGGGAAGAAAGGAAGAAAAGAGAGGAGAAAGGGAGGAAGTAAAGAAAGAAAGAAAGAGACACAAAGAGAGCCTGCCCACCATTGCCAGAACGTTGTCCTGGATCCATGGTGAGGTTGGCTTCTCAGAGCTGGAGAAGGGACAAAGCAGGTGGGCAGCGGCCCCTCCGACTTCAGTTATATATGCAAATAACATTGTATATGGAAATTGTAGAATCTTAGCCAGCGAAAGGGTTTTGGAAGCAATTTCTCCCAGAAAACCCAGAAGAACTCAATGATGTTTTGATTTCTTCCCAGGTGATGAAGGAGACAACTTCTATGTGATCGATCAAGGAGAAGTGGATGTAAGTTGTCATTCGTTTCTTGCCCAAAAGGATCCAGCCTGAGGTAGTATTTAGAGTGGATATACACTGCCATATAATCCAGATTATGAAATCAGGTAATCCAGATCATATGATTTGAACTGGATTAGATGAGTCTACACTGGCATATAATCTGGATTCAGAAACTGCATTATATGGCCGTGTAGATCCAGCCATAGTATCTGGATCTATGGAGGTAGTATCTAGGATGGATCTATACTGCCATATAATCCATATTATGAAATCAGATAATCCAAATTATATGATTTGAATTTGATCATGTGAGTCTACACTGCCATGTAATGCGGTTCATTGCAGTTAATCTCCATTATATGGTGGTGGAGATGAAGACCCCCTTCTACACTGACATATAATCCAGATCATCAAAGATGATACTCCACATTATTTATTTATTTGCAGTATTTATATCCCGCCCTTCTTTCTCACCCCGAAGGGGACTCAGGCTGGATCACATTATATACATATAGGGCAAACATTCAATGCTCATATACACATAGAACAAAGACAGAGACAGACGCAGAGGCAATTTAACCTTCTCCTGAGGGGATGTTCGATTCCGGTCATTATCTGCTTTGAACTGAATTATATGAGTCTACACTGCCAGATAATCCAGTTCAAAGCAGATAATGTGGATTAATGGGGGATAGAGAAGGGCCTGAAGTTGTTAGGAATGGTGGGAGTTGAAGTCCAAAACACTTGGACAAATTTGTGCAAAAGGAATGTTTCAAACCCTGGTCTGAACGGAAGTGGTTTTCCCAGGTGGCGCTTGTGGTGTGTGCCAAGCTTATTTGTCCGTACGAAGTAGGTTAATGGGCTATCAGACACAAACAAATTACTCCAGGTTGGGAGCCCCTGTTTGCGCACCTGGAGGCCACATTCCTGCCGCTGAATCTCAGGGTGGAATGCACCTCGGGGGCAATAACGACAACGGAGCGGTCTCTTGGCAGGAATTGCCTCGGTTGGATGACACGGAATGCATGTCTTCCCTCTTGGAGAAGAGTGGGAGCCCCAGGCAAAACGTCAGGAGAGAATGCTTCTGGAACATGGCCATGTAGCCTGAAAGACTCACAGCAACCCATTGATTCTGGCCATGAAAGCCTTCGACAATACAAGGCTAAAGACCTTGCCAAACTACAACTCAAAGACAGAACCCTTTCCTCTTGTGATTCTATTTTGAGAAGCAGACGGTGTATTTTTATCCAGTTTGCAGCTATTTTAGCCACGGCCTCTCTTTTTAAAAAAGGCCCTTGTTGTGTCGGAGGGGTTGTCTAATTGGTATTGTTGGGAATTGACAAACGCTCGCTCGCTCCAGAAGCCATGTGCTGCTCAGGAAACCCTCGTGAGGCATTGTTTCTACCAGGGAAGGGAGATTGTGCCTCCGCGGCTACAAACTGCAGAGCAACAGAGAGGAAGAAGGCTGACAATCCCACAAGTGTGGCGTTGTTAAAGGGTGTGCGGTCAGGTCTGCTTTATTTTGGGATCCAGCGGCACTTTGGCAGCTCGCGGGCTTGTTGTGGGTATCAATTTGGGGTTGGAATGGCTGCGCGCCCAAAGGAAGCCAAATTCCTGCAGGAAGGCTGAGAAAAGTCAAGTTATGCAAGCGAGCCAGGAAGCATTTGCCCATTCTCCAATTTGCTCTTAATACATCCCTTTGGATAATCAACAGCAACATGAGTTTGCTCCTAACAGTCCAAAGTCTCGTGGCGTCTCTGTATTCAAATGGAGTCTGAAGTCTAAAACGGAGTCTGAGCTCAGCGCAGTCTCAGATCCGATCATGTGGTCTGCAGCCCCTCCCACAACCTCAAGAAACATAGAGCAAAGGGAAAGCTGCATATCAAAACATACATATACAATACAGTGAGCAAAGAGGATTACTGTATATACTCGAGTATAAGCCTAGTTTTTCAGCCCTTTTTTTAAGACTGAAAAAGCCCCCCTTGGCTTATACTCGGGTGAGGGTCCTGGTTGGCTTTTGGGTCAGCTTATACTTGAGAATATATGGTACATTTATTATTTTTCTCTATTATTATTGGTATTATTACATTTATTATTTTTCTCTTTTATTGTTGCTACTATTACATTTATTTTACTCTATAATAATAATAATAATAATAATAATAATAATAATAATAATAATAATAATAATATTTTTATTCTTATACCCCGCCCCATCTCCCCGAAGGGACTCGAGGCGGCTTACATGGGGCCAAACCCAGTCATGACAATATAAAAACAAGCAGTAAAACAAATCAAACAACAATAAAACAAGTTATAAAAACACATACAATACATCATGATAAAATCATGGATAAAATCTGTAGGAAACTGGGCTAAAGTGCTAGATTATGTCGATTATTATTATTATTATTATTATCATCTCTATTATTATTATTATTATTATTAATACATTTGTTATTTCACTCTGATCTTCTTCTTCTTATTATTATTAAATTTATTATTTTACTCTATTATTACATGCATTATTTTCCTGTATTTATTATTATTATTATTATTATTATTATTATTATTATTATTATTATTATTGTTACATGTATTATTTTACTCTATTATTATTATTAAAAGGATACATAAAGGCAATTACATTGAAGAAGGTGAGAATAATGATTTGATCAGAGTTGGACAGTCTTATCTTAAATTAGAGCTTTATGTAAATATTCAAAAACATTTAACCCACTGATGCCTCAATTCATGTAATTTTATTGGCATCTATTTTTATTTCTGAAATGTACCGCCCTCGTCTTATACTGGAGTCAATGTTTTCTCAGTTTTTTTGTGGTAAAATTAGTTGCCTCGGCTTATATTTGGGTCGGCTTATACTCGAGTATATATGGTAATTTTATTGGTATCTCGGCTTATACTGGAGTCAATGTTTTCCCAGTTTTTTGGTGGTAAAATTAGATGCCTCGGCTTATATTCGGGTCGGCTTATACTCGAGTATATATGGTAATTTTATTGGAATCTCGGCTTATACTGGAGTCAATGTTTCCCCAGTTTTTTTGTGGTAAAATTAGGTGCCTCGGCTTATATTCGGGTCGGCTTATACTCGAGTATATATGGTAATTTTATTGGAATCTCGGCTTATACTGGAGTCAATGTTTTCCCAGTTTTTTGTGGTAAAATTAGGTGCCTCGGCTTATATTCGGGTCGGCTTATACTCGAGTATATATGATAATTTTATTGGAATCTCGGCTTATACTGGAGTCAATGTTTTCCCAGTTTTTTGGTGGTAACATTAGTTGCCTCGGCTTATATTCGGGTCGGCTTATACTCGAGTATATATGATAATTTTATTGGAATCTCGGCTTATACTGGAGTCAACGTTTTCCCAGTTTTCTGTGGTAAAATTAGATGCCTCGGCTTATATTCGGGTCGGCTTATACTCGAGTATATACGGTATAGGCCAACGAAGGTTGCCATTTCCAGTACAGATGGCCACCCAACCCTCTGTCCAATCTCCAGAGAAGGAGACTCCATTATAGTCCAAGGCAAGACTGCCAAGCAGCTCTTCCCATAATGAGATTCCTTCCCATGTGTAGTCGGTGGGATCTCCTATTATTGTCATTGCCGTACCATTTGCCCTTCATCCTCTAAGCTGGCATCTTGCTCTCAAGTGTAGCATTTGGTGTCCGCTACACTTGATCCGTCCAGTAAACAGAAAAACACGTTTACGAGTTTACGAGTTCAGGCAGAAGACCCTTTCTTCCAGGACGGTGGCATCTTGCCCAGCCGTATCACTTACCGTAAATGCTGGGTTTCCAGTAAAAATGCCAAAAGTACCTGTTGCAAAGCGTCTATTTTTGAAGCAGAAGAAAGAGAGAGGAAAACAAGAAGCTTTTAATCCTTATTTCCAAATATAAACCATCTTCCTCTTGGTTTCTTACTGTCCTCTGCCACTTCCTTTCATAATGAAATTCAATCCGGCAACATTTTGAAATAGATTCTCACAGTAGTGGTTTTTTTTTTTAAAAGAAAAGCTTCTTATGGTCAATATCCTGTCAGCTATCTGCTTTCTAAAACAAGGCCTCCAGAACCAAATGAGAACAGAGCGGGTCTCTGACTCTCTGGCTCCCTTTTCCGCAGTCGGGTTCACAAGGCATCAAAGTTCGGCCAGAAATCGTCCCAAAACGTAGGGAAGGACAAATCCAGAAGATGAAGCCGTCTCACCTGGACGGGGTACAAGTTTGCCCCAAGAAAGAGCGGCTGCTCATATCCAAAAGGAATGGAAAACAATAAGAGGCCCAGATATGCTTTTGATCTCCAGAGAAGTTGAAAGCTTTGGCAGCATCTCCCGGGTTTCATATTTGGGGATCTGCAGCTCCGCATTCCTTTGCAGCAACATGAAAGCCAGGAAAGCGAGGGCTCTTTCGCTCCTGTGCAGACAGGGCTCGGCCGAGAAGTCACGGGAAAGGAATGCTTGGATCCTGAACCCGTTTCGCACGGCCGGGAAACAGAAGCCCCACCAACGGGACTCGAGACCAGGCCGCTGTTTATTAAGTCACTCAAACTGGGGCATGTTAGAAAATATCCTGTAGCATCTTTATAAAAAAAAAATTGTTTCCATCTTTGAAAAATGATCCCTTTGGTCATAGGAAGAAAACAAAAAAGCCCTTCCACCTTGCAGTTCAGGAAACCAGAAGCTAAAACAGGCCCGGACTTTAAATAGACCCAATTCAATTTGGACAACTCTTCTCTCTTCCTTCTTTTCCTTTTAAGAAGCAGGTTTGCAATTAAACTTCACCAGGATGAATTTTCTGCCACAAAACAGGATGACCAGACAATGTATCATCAGCGCCTTTTGTCATCAACGTGGCAGCAAAATTCACTGTCAAGCCTGGTCAAATATTGAGGTTTCCAGCTTTTGAGACTAGTGGTTTCTCGCTGGAAGCAGGCCGTCCACCTCCTCATTCCTCTCTCCAGCCAGTTCACGTGGTTGCAGAAATACGACATGACCAGATGGCCACGTTTTGTACTTTTTCTTGGCCATTGGAGAAGGGAGTCGGGGCCATAGGCATGCTCTCCAAAGGCAGCCTTCTCATCTTTCTTATGCTAGCCAAAGATAGGATATATATCAGGGATGTGAGAGCCATACAAAATGGTCCAAAAGTCATTACAAAACTGGAGGGGTGCTGGTGTTTCGTTTCTAAATGTTTCTAAATGATAGTTCATGAAAAATTTGTTACTGTAACGAGAGTAATGAAATTTCATTACTGTTTCATTATAGTAATTGCACATAATTACCATAATTGGGGAATTCTTTATAGCCACATGGCATTTCTTGCTCTGCTTGCTGTGAGCTGAAGGCTCAAACTATAAGTATCTACAGCCACATGGCACTTTTCACTCTGCTTGCTGTGAGCTGAAGGCTCAAACTATAAGTATCTTCAGCCACATGGCACTTTTCACTCTGCTTGCTGTGAGCTGAAGGCTCAAACTATAAGTATCTACAGCCACATGGGACTTCACGCTCTGCTTGCTGTGAGTTGAATGCTCAAACTATAAGTATCTATAGCCACATTGCACTTCACGCTCTGCTTACTGTGAGCTGAAGGCTCAAACTATAAGTATCTACAGCCACATGACACTTCACGCTCTGCTTACTGTGAGCTGAAGGCTCAAACTATAAGTATCTATAGCCACATGACACTTCACGCTCTGCTTACTGTGAGCTGAAGGCTCAAACTATAAGTATCTACAGCCACATGGCACTTCACGCTCTGCTTACTGTGAGCTGAAGGCTCAAACTATAAGTATCTACAGCCACATGACACTTCACTCTCTGCTTGCTGTGAGCTGAAGGCTCAAACTATAAGTATCAACAGCCACATGGCACTTCCCACTCTGCTTGCTATGAGCTGAAGGCTCAAACTATAAGTATCTACAGCAACATGGCCCTTCTCACTCTGCTTGCTGTGAACTGAAAGCTCAAACTATAAATATCTTCAGCCACATGGCACTTTTCACTCTGCTTGCTGTGAGGCGAATGCTCAACTATAACTATCCTGTTTGCATATTTTTGGATGTTCTGCTGTATTTTTGGGCAGTTTTCCCTCTTAACACAGAGAAAATCCTTAACACATTTTACATAACGTATTGAAAGTTTACATAATTGTACAACATTTGTCACAATCTTGCTGTTCTTTCTGACAATGTATTGTTAATTGCTCAACGCTATTAAGGACCGGTCTTTAACTGTTCTATCTACAGTAGAGTCTCACTTATCCAACACTCGCTTATCCAACGTTCTGGATTATCCAGTGCATTTTTGTAGTCAATGCTTTCAATATATTGTGATATTTTGGTGCTAAATTCATAAATACAGTAATTTCTACATAGAATTACTGTGTACTGAACTACTTTTTCTGCCAAATTTGTTGTCTAACATGATGTTTTGGTACTTAATTTGTAAAATCATAACTTAATTTGATGTTTAATAGGCTTATCATTAATCCCTCCTTATTATCCAACATATTTGCTTATCCATCGTTCGGCCGGCCCGTTTATGTTGGATAAGTGAGACTCTACTGTATATATTTTGTGAAAGGCTTCCAGCTATCTTGAAAACATTGTACAATTTTCTTCCTAAGTAGACAAGTTAGTTTATCAAATTCTGCAAAGTTGAGCAGACCCGATCTCTATTTGAAGGCTTGCCAGTGAGCTGGTTCTGCTCCTTGACCAATTGCCCGTTGTTGACCATTTGAAAATGGCCTTTGAAGTTGGAGTTCATTGGCTGTGGTGGTTCTGGGGCTGGAAGCGTCCTTTATGTAAGATGTTTTTGTGCACCCAGACTCTGTTTGTTTTCCAAACGAGGGTTTTCTCCTCTGCTCGGCTCCGCACCTATCGCCTCTCCTCCGCCTTTCAAACCTGACAGTCGCAATGAAAGGGCCTCCAAGAAAGGACAGTCCTGCCGTGGTTCAATGTGTGCACAAAAGAGCCCACAAAAGCCAAGGAGGGATCGCGCTGGATGCCAGCAAACCGCAGGGAGCTTTAAACTCGGAAAGAGTAAATACGGCCATTGTAATAAAGCAAGGAGATTTGAAATTCTGTCCGCAGTCGCAGGTTGTTTCCCTTCTTTCCTTGCTTCTTTCTCTCCCTTTTTGGCGACTTTGTAAGGAAATGGTTCAGCGGTTGTTTTTGGCCCATTAACTTCCAGAGACCATAAGCAAGACAAAAGAAAGTGCTTTGCTCTCATGTGTTATTCTGGAGGACGAGACTCTCGACTCAATGGTTTCTCTCTGTTTCACTGGCAGGTGTATGTCAACGGAGAATGGGTGACCAGCATTGGAGAAGGAGGCAGCTTCGGGGAGCTTGCGCTCATCTACGGGACGCCACGCGCTGCGACCGTCAAAGCCAAGACCGACCTCAAGCTCTGGGGCATCGACCGGGATAGCTACAGGCGCATATTAATGGTGGGTGCACAACCTCATGCCATCCTCACATTACGGCTGTTTGAGTTCGGTCCTTTCATGATGCCGTAAACCTTCAGGACATTTGGCTTTTAGTATTTTATATAGCCTCGCTCTTCCCTTTGTGCATAGCAAGGCACGGGTTTGTATGCGGATTGTGGGAGAGAAAAGGCATGGTCAACAAAAGGCCTCCTTCTGCCGGGAGAGCTTCCAGCCTTTTCTCTTCCAGAAGTGCCCTGAAATAGGCAAACGCCCAGGACGCTTGGACTGGCAAGGCCTGGATGCTTTGAAAGGGCAGGATGTAGCGAGAAGCAGGAAACCCAGAAGCATCACCAGGTACAGCCAAGCTAAGGCAGAAAAAAAAGGTTCAAAGTATATTATTATTATTATCATTTTATTGTATGACACAGAAAACAAGATAGACATGCTGGATTTCATATCACAAAATCACAAGTCAAACACTTCCCAAGTGTTGTTGTTGTTGTTGTTGTTGTTGTTATTATTATTATTATTATTATTATTATTATTATTTTATTGTATGACACAGCAAACAAGATAGACATGCTGGATTTCGTATCACAAAACCACAAGTCGAACACTTCCCAAGTGTTGTTGTTGTTGTTGTTATTATTATTATTATTATTATTATTATTATTATTATTATTATTATTATTATTTTATTGTATGACACAGCAAACAAGATAGACATGCTGGATTTCATATCACAAAATCACAAGTCGAACACTTCCCAAGTGTTGTTGTTGTTGTTGTTGTTATTATTATTATTATTATTATTTTATTGTATGACACAGCAAACAAGATAGACATGCTGGATTTCGTATCACAAAATCACAAGTCGAACACTTCCCAAGTGTCTAGGACTGTGTGATGTATTTTCGGATGATGCGTGCAGATCCCAGTAAGGTGGCCTTTTGCAGTTGGCAGATCGTGATTTTGTCAATGTCTATTGTTTCCAAATGCCGGCTGAGATCTTTTGGCACGGCACCCAGTGTGCCCATCACCACCGGGACCACCTGCACTGGTTTCTGCCAGAGTCTTTGAAGTTCAGTCTTGAGGTCCTGAGAGCGGCTGAGTTTTTCCTGTTGTTTTTCGTCAATGCGACTGTCACCTGGGATGGCAACATCAATGATCCAAACCTTGTTCTTTTCCACAACTGTGATGTCTGGTGTGTTGTGTTCCAGAACTTTGTCAGTCTGGATTCGGAAGTCCCACAGTATCTTTGCGTGCTCATTTTCCAAGACTTTTGCAGGTTTGTGATCCCACCAGTTCTTTGCTGCTGGGAGGTGGTATTTGAGGCATAAGTTCCAATGAATCATTTGGGACACATAGTTGTGCCTCTGTTTGTAGTCTGTCTGTGCGATTTTCTTACAGCAGCTGAAAAAAAATTATTATTATTATAATAATTATTATTTAATACATTTATATCCCGCCCTTCTCACCCTGCAGGGGACTCAGAGCGGCTTACAAATTAAATTTACATACAATATTATATTATTAGCATAGCACAATACTGGCAATAAATTACTATATTGTACTATATCAGTATATTGTAATATTATTAATAATATTACATGTAATATATAGTATATAGTTAACATTATTATATTGTATTATTAGTATTATATTGTATTACAAAATAATATTATTAATATTATATGCATATACACCTGATATTCGAAATGAAAACAGAATGAAAACAGAACAGATTTCTGCCATTTCGCGCTCCCCTCCTTCTCAGTGGACTCAGGCAAAAGCAAGTTGCTGCATCATCTCCTTCCTTGTAGGTCACTTCCTCAATAACCATTGCCATCTCGACCGCACTCTGATGTCCCTTGGCCTGATGTGTCCCAATTTTCATCCGTGAAACGTTTCCATGTATGTGATTCACTTGTGGAATGGTGAACTATCCCACCTAGTAGCAAAGGTCTCACTATCTCACTGAAGTCCAAAAGTCATATTTCTCTACTGAAGTCCAAATAGCAACGTGCATCCACCACCACTGAGGCGTAAAGCAGACTGACTACAAAATGGAGTCTTGCATCTGAACATGCTCAGTACAATCACATGTCTATAATCCCTCCCACACCAAAGAGGTACAGTCAAACTGGCAAATCAACATACACATAGAATACAGATTAGCAAATATATACATTAACAAATAGTGAAAGTCTTGGGAGGTTTCTATTTCCAACAGGGATGGCCATTTAAAGGCAGCCAGGGAGCTGAAATCCAACACTTTCTGGAGGGCTAGATGATCCGCACTCCTATCCCACTTGAGTCTATGGAAGGGGTAGATAACTCATCTCCTTTCCAGATGTTGCTGGATTGCAGCACCCATCAAGCAAGTTCATTTGGAGGACCACAAGTTGCTCATCCTCGTCTATTGAGAATGCTACAGTCCTCTGGCATGTTTTGGTCTCATGACCAAGGCACTGTTTCAGTCATTTTCTCTCTCTGTATGTGTCGAGTGTTCCCAAAAATGCACATTCGAAGCATAATTCAATAGTGGGCTTACATAAGGATCAACTCGAATTCCATGCTGGGACCCCAAGCCAGCTGTGTACCTGCCAGGCCTGGGCTTCTTATTTGTAACCCAAACCCTTGATCTCCTCGGGTCCGGCCTCTGACGTCACGCGGCCGAGTTTTCCAGAAAGCAGCCAGTCAACAGCTGGTGGTTCGGATATATTGTTTGTGGGGTTGAGGGGGAGGCAGAAGGAAAGAAAGGAAGAAGCGGCCGGCCAAAGAACGAGAGGCACAAGCGATGGAGAAGGGCCAGGCGGAGCGCAGATCGGAGGAACGGAAGGCGGAGGAGGCAAGAAACCACCAAACGTGGGACTGGAAGGAGTAGGTGTTTGCTTGGGACTGGGCTTCCGGAGCTGATGGATTCTCCTGAGGCTTCCCGGGAGGCCTGATGGGCCTTTCAGATGGACCGTGATGTACTTTTCCATTTGTTGTTCTTCTTCTTTGGAGCATTGAACTGGGTGGCTCAAGAGGTCGGCATGGTGCGATGGTGTTGGACTAAAGCTCCTTGAGACCAGGGTTCGAATCATAGATTATGATAACAACAACAACAACAACAACAACACTTAATTTATATTCCGCCCTTCTCCCCGAGGAGACTCAGAGCAGATTATTTATTTATTACAACATTTATATCCCGCCCTTCTCACCCGAGAGGGGACTCAGGGTGGCTTACAATAAACACACATATAAAAATTATACAATACACTATAAATCAAATTTAAAAAATTATTAACTTACATCAACATTCATAAAAACATTCTAAAATACAAATGGACATGTTCAGGTTCAAAAGACTGGGTCTGTCAATTGAGTTCTGGAGTACATAATAATAATTGGCGCTGCTGATTCTTATTCGATTTCTCTCTCTCTCTCTCTCTCTCTCTCTCTCTCTATATATATATATATATATATATATAAAAGGGTAATTAAATTTCGGCCTAGGACAAAACAACAAAACTACACATCCCAGAAACACTAAACTTGGCAGCACAACCCCTCCTCCATGCCTCTACATTCATACAACAAAAAGCTCCAGCTACTCCAGAAAACGGCCAGGCTTTGAGACTGCAAAGCTATTCACTACTATTCCACCTGGCCAACAAAGGATTCCCATAAGCCACAGCAATGTGTGGCCGGGCAAAGCTAGTATATATATATAAAATAATATAATAATAATACTTTATTCTTATATCCCGCCCCATCTCCCCAAGGGGACTCGGGGTGGCTTACAAAGGGACCATGACCAAACAATATAAAAACACAACAGTAAAAACAAATCCAAACACAGCAATAAACACATCAAAAAAGCATACAACAACAGCAATTTGAAAACAATTAAAACATGTTCAATGCCCTGGAGCGGTATAGTTGGTACTTATATATATATAAACAGACACAGGGAAACATTCAATGCCTTGGGTTGCTGTGAGTTTTCCGGGCTGTTCTGAAGCTTTTGGAACATGGCCGTACAGCCCGGAAAACTCACAATAACCCACTGATTCCGGCCATGAAAGCCTTCAACAACACACTCAGTGCCTTGTTACAAATGGAAATGCAATGAAATAGAAATACACAGACAAAGGCAAAGGCTTCTCCTTTCATTCCTGGCTCTGGAGGCGGTGCTCATCCTTGGCTCATCTCCATTTGTAAACATCTCCTGGTCATGTGGCCAACAAGACTGCTTGGATCTCACTTTTCCGTTTTCCCAAAGAAGTGGTACCTATTTATCTACTCACATTTGCATGTTACCAGCAGTTGGAAGTTGGAGTCCAAAACACCTGGAGGGAGGGCCCAAGTTTGCCCATGCCTGCTCAAAGGAACAAAGTCCTCTAAGACTTCATTTCTGTCCTCCCTCTCTTTCCCCATTCTCCTTTCGGAATTTTTTTTCGAGACGGGCTTATTCTGTCACTCTATATATTATATCTATCTGGCAACTCTGACTCTTGTTTGACACCATATGGACAGCCTACATTTTCCCTCTTTGTGATAGGACATTTGCAGCACTTTGGAAAGTATATTTATTTGTTTTTGGACTACAGTTTCCATAATCCCTCTGCCAGCTTGGCCACTCATTGTAGGAATCTGGGTGTCGTCGCCCAAAAATCCAGTCTCCCGGGATCTGTGCATTTGCTAGAACTGACATGTCTGTTCTTCACATCTTCGGAAAATAATCTGCCTTCCTTTCTTTGGAGAAGAAGTCCTTGGAGGCCGACTGAAATATATTTGAGACAGGTGGATGTTTTGTTTTTTCACCCCAACTGATCCTGTCTGCCGATGGCGGCTTCATCCCTCCCTCTCGTTGGCATTTTTGCCTTTTGAAACCTTCAGAAGTTTTTTTTTCTTTCTCCCCAAATCGGCTCCTCTGTTTCGTCCAAAACTTTCTTGATTCCTGTCCGGCTTGGATCCGGCTGAGGAACGAACCCAAAGCCACACAGCTTTAAATGTTTATCCTGCCCTATAAATCACGGCTGAATATTTGAGCAACACTTTTGAACTCCTGCTCCTGACGGTTGGGATATTTCTGGCCGGTCGGGCGTCCAGATGGAACCCCGGGCACAGGTGCCGAAACATCAGAGCCCAGAGACCGGCCGGAGCTGTCATCTTTCTGGCCGGAGGGGCGATGGGGTGTCTGCGAGGACGGGTTGGAACGGCACCAGCTTCCACTCTCTCGGCTGCCGTATCATCTTCCAAACCCTGGACTTGCTCTCTGGCTGGCTGTAAATCCCCTTTTTTGGCATCGCTCTTCTCTTCTGAGTGTGTCTGCTCCAGATAAACACACGCTTAACTTAGCAGCAGGCCAGCTTTTGAGAATACATTTCATTATTGACACCTGATTTCAAAACAGTTCTGAAGCTCCCCAAGCCCTTCCACGCAGTCATAGGACCCAGAAGATCAGGGCCGATCATCCACAATATCTGCTGGTTGGCAATCTGTGGGGAAGGCTTGGGATGTGCGTTCCCGAGAGGCGGAATAGGATATTTCCCCCTTTCCACCCTGGACGTTGCAGAGGGACAGGCATGGATGCACGGTGTCCAGTTTTCCATTTGTCGTCCCACTCCGTGGAGCTGTCAGGTCCGGGCCAGCCTTTGTTGTTCCAAGGTCTCGCATTTCCAGGGCTCCCGGCCTCCTCCGTCCATCCGTCCATCCATCCAGGAGAAAAGGAGAAAGAGCCAGGTTCCTCCGAAAGGGAGGTCAGAGAAGGGTCACCGAAGGCCAGTGCACATCAGAGCAAACACGAAGGAAAGCCAGGAAGAGGTGCCGGGGATTTGCAGCCCTTATCGGACCCAGCCGTTGCTCAGCAAAAGAACATCTGCTTTGCACGAGTCCAGGCTCTGGAATCTCCATTTAGAAAAGGAGAAGGAAAGGTCTGAGATCTGAGAAGGAAGGACCTTGGAACCGTGGCTCGTCAAGCTCTCATGAGCCTTCCTTGGCATCACCTACAGTGAGGACTCATGGGAGCTGCAGTCCAGCATCTGGAGGGCCACCATTGCTTATCATTCCTGAAACAGGCAGCGGTAACTTTGGATCAGGCAACTTGTGGCCTTTCAGGAGGTGTTGGACTGTACCTCCCATCACTCTGAACCAAGGATAAATCATGATGAGGGATTGTGAGGATTCTAGTCCCCAAACTAGACTCTAAAATTAGGAAGTTCACCTTTGCTTTAGAGGGACTAAAGGTACATAGACCATGACTTAATACTGTGGAATCCAGGGAGTTGAAATTTTACAAGGTCTTTCACATTCTCTCTCAAAGAGTGGTGCTACCTCACCAATCTATAAATCCCAGTATTCATAGCCTCAAGCAATTAAAGTCATATTAACAAGTGTTATAGTCCAAGTACGGAGACAAAGAAGCTCTTCCAGAGCTGAAAATGAAAGGAGAAGCCTTTGCACAAGTGTTATAGTCCAAGTACGGAGACAAAGAAGCTCTTCCAGAGCCAGAAATGAAGGGAGAAGCCTTTTCACAAATGTTATAGTCCAAGTACGGAGACAAAGAAGCTCTTCCAGAGCTGAAAATGAAGGGAGAAGCCTTTGCATAAGTGTTATAGTCCAAGTACAGAGGCAAAGAAGTTCTTCCAGAGTCAGAAATGAAGGGAGAGACCTTTGCACAAGTCTTAGAGACCAAGTAGAGAAGCAAAGAAGTTCTTCCAGAGCCGGAAATGAAGGGAGAAGCCTTTACACAAGTGTTAGAGTCCAAGTACACAGGCAAAAAAGTTCTTCCAGAGTCAGAAATGGAGAAGCCTTTGCACAAGTGTTAGAGTCCAAGTACAGAGGCAAAGAAGTTCTTCCAGAGCCGGAAATGAAGGGAGAAGCCTTTACACAAGTGTTAGAGTCCAAGTACAGAGGCAAAGAAGTTCTTCCAGAGTCAGAAATGGAGAAGCCTTTGCACAAGTGTTAGAGTCCAAGTACAGAGGCAAAGAAGTTCTTCCAGAGCCGGAAATGAAGGGAGAAGCCTTTACACAAGTGTTAGAGTCCAAGTACAGAGGCAAAGAAGTTCTTCCAGAGTCAGAAATGGAGAAGCCTTTGCACAAGTGTTAGAGTCCAAGTACAGAGGCAAAGAAGTTCTTCCAGAGCCGGAAATGAAGGGAGAAGCCTTTACACAAGTGTTAGAGTCCAAGTACAGAGGCAAAGAAGCTCCTCCAGAGCCAGAAATGAAGGGAGAAGCCTTTGCATAAGTCTCACAGCCCAAGTCTTGCTTCCTTGAGGTTTTTCAGTCTCCTTTCCTTGCAGAAGTTAAGCCAACCTCCTCCCGCTCTCCTCCAGAAGCAAATACTGCCATTTGTTTATGGCTTAACCTATCCAGCCCAACAAGTAGCATTGCTTCTGCCTTTCTCGGCCTTTGAAAGATTAACATGTCACCCCCACTATGAAGCCTTTTGGCCTCCAAAGTGCAGCCTGGCAGGTGCGAACCCGGGGAGGAGAAATCGAGGAAGCGATTTCTGTCCAGCTCAGTGTTAATGCGGCGAGCCTGAGCGGTCTTAATCGGTGTGATGAATCGATTAGAGCATCGGTTGCAAATCTGAAAGGCTTTGAGTTTGGCCCGTTGAGCTGTGCGCAGCAGGGTGCGAATCACAACATTCAGCTGCCGGGAAGGAAAGAGTGCCTCCTCCTCCTCCCCCCCCCCCCCCAGATCCCACTCCTCAGTTCTCTCCCACCCGCCCATCGCAGGCAACTAATTGAACCATCGCAGCCCTATTTCATGCCTATTTGCTGGGAAGTTGTTCCTACTAGAGGTGGCCGGGCTGGCTCCATGCAGTTTATGGAGACGGATAACGCATTCCGCATTTTGGATATGTTTGTATGAGTCCTTGCAGAAATGTCGCGAAACATCTTGGAGATGGGGCCCAAGTCTAAACACAAATGCAATGGATGTTTCATGTCTGTAGCCTGAAGGTGTTTTCTCCTTTCTTTCCCTTTGCAGGGCAGCACGCTGAGGAAACGGAAGATGTACGAAAAGTTCCTCAGCAAGGTCTCCATCCTGGGTGCGCCACTTGGCCTTCCTTTGCACGTCCTTTGCAGACAGATACAGGGCTGATCTCAGGGTGGATCTACACTGCCAGATAATCCAGATTGTCAAAGCAGATTGTCCACATTATCTGAGTCCACACTGCCATACAATCCAGTTCAAAGCCAATAATCTGGATGTTATATGGCAGCGTAAATGGGGCCTCAGATACTTTCCTCCAAAATCAATTCAACACCTTGGACAGCTCCTTCCAAATTCAGACTGTGGCTCCTTCTACACTGCCATACAAAATCCAGATTTTGAAGTGGATTATATGGCAGCATGGACTCATATAATCCAGTTCAAAGCAGTTCATGTGGATTGCCTGCTTTGATAATCTGGATTGTATGGCAGTGTAGACCCAGCCGGACATATTTAGGCAGCAGGAAGCTACGCAGGGTCGTCTCTGGTCACGACTTGGAGGGGAGACTGCCAACACAAACCAGGTTATATTTCAGAGGAAGGAACTGGCCACACCACGTATTCCTTGCCCATGAAAATCTTATGAAAATCATGACGTTGCCATCTACGATCTTTCTCAACCGAACGTCAAAGCTCTGCAGCTCATTGGGAGAAAGAGGGCCACTTACGGCGAATCATTGCCTTGGCAAACATTTAAAAGATCACTGTGTCTGTACCTGAGTGAGACCATGATCTCAATTAAACATTTGGGAATTAAACAAAGCTTGGGAATCTCAGAATCACATCACTTCCACCAAAGAATGTCAGGCAGGGCTGTTCTTAGATTTCAGTCTAGTGGCAGGAGGTGCTTTCATGTGCTCAGCCACAGAAACATACTTTGGGTGGACCAAAGGACTGATGGGCAAAACGTCCACACTGAAACCTTTCTTTGCGCTTGTCCATGTTTCAGAGTCGCTGGAAAAATGGGAGCGGCTGACGGTGGCCGATGCGCTAGAGCCAGTCCAGTTTGAAGACGGAGAGAAGATTGTGGTCCAGGGGCAGCCGGGGGATGACTTTTTCATCATCACCGAGGTAAGCCGTGCTTCCTTCTCATGCAATGCCATGACGGTGCTCTGGGTCCGGCGTGCCACATTTGGCCGCGGTTTCTGAGCATGGACCTCCAAGCTTCCTTTGAGCAAACTACAGCGTGCAAACTTGATTTAAAAGTGAGCTATTCTATTTCCAAACTCCCAACCTTCTCGGAAGGCTCTCCACATTGACCGAGGCTTTCTGCAGTTAATGGACACACGTATTATCTCGATGTGCGCAGGCGGAAACAATGGCCTTCAAAGGCTGTGGGGTTCAGATCTGCGGTAAGCCCAAAGGCACACAAGAGGAGCACAATGGCCTCTCTCCTCAGGAGCGTCAATTAGCGATAACGGGATCGGTGTCCGTTTACTCTTCTGCTTCTTGGAAATCCGTCCCCATTTCCCCGTTTGAGGTGGGAGGCTTGCCACATCCGTCTCCTTCCTTGGGAGAGCATTGTGTGTTGGTGGTTGCTGTTGCGTGCTGTGAAGTTGGATCCGGCTTATGGTGACCCAAGGGTGAACCTATCATGGGGTTTTCTTAGAAGTTATAGTTCACTCCCGCCCTAAGAGCGCTGTGAACCCAACTGACGGCAAATCTGGACCAACATTGGTACGCATACCCAACATGGCCAACTTTGAATACTAGCGGGGTTTGGAGGGAAATAATCTTGCTGTTTGGAAGTTATAGTTTACCCACATCCGGAGAGTACTAGTGTCAACCCAACCAGAGATGGATCTGGACCATACTTGGCACACAGAACTGATATGCCGACATTAGATTCCTGAAGGGATTTGGGGGGAATGCATACCCAACATGACCAACTTTGAATACTAGTGGGGTTTGGAAGGAATTAACCTTGAAGTTTGGGAGTTATAGTTCACCTACATCCAGAGAGTACTGTCAACCCAACCAACAATGGATCTGGATCAAACTTAGCATGCATTCCCAACATGGCCAACTTTGATTACTGGTGTGGTTTGGGGATGGGGGGGTGGGTTGACCTTGATTTTGGGACTTATAGTTTATCCGCATCCAGAGAGCACCGTGAACCCAACCAACAATGGATCTGGACCAAACTTGGCATGCATACCCAACCTGGCCAACTTTGCATTCTGGCGGAGGTGCGGTGGAATTGACCTTGAACACTGGGAGTTATAGTTCCCATCCTAAGAGCGCTGTGAATCCCAGGAGAGTGGGATTTGATCTGTGAAAACTGTTGGCTGAACCGACATTGCTTTCCCGGTGCCTGTGGTTTCCCACCCCGCTTTTCACACACCCGCAGCAGCCTCCCTCTCGCTTTCCCAGCCCGGGCAGATGTGGAACGCATCTGCTGGGTTTCCAAGGTCATGGAATTATCCCGTTGGAGATTCCTGGCAGCCGGTGCCAAACCTTAAGCGCCGCCGCGCAACGCTTGTTGCCGTCAGGAATGAGATCCTGGCAAGGCAACCGCCGAGCAGATGCACGGATCCAAAAAAACAAATTTGCAGCCGTATCGTAAACTACTGCTGCTCCGTACACAACACTCGAGAGGATTCGCCTTTCAGGTTTTCATCAAAAGGAAGCGTTCTTTTGCTCTGGTTTGTAAAGGTGCTTGGCTTAAAGAGCTCGGCGTTGGGCTTGTGTCTCTCTTTGCCGCAAAGTGGTGTCAATCATCTCAGAACAAGAGCCATAGGAAAGTTCAATGGACTGGATAGCCCTTGTGGTCTCTTCTAACGCTAAGATTTTGTGATATATTTTAATTGGTGCTTTGCCTTGTGTTGTCTATAGCACAGGGTATTCTTTTTTCTGTTAATTCAAGATGGTAAGCTATTTAACAAAGCCAAAACCAAGGTCACAACAACATCTGCTATAGAACTGCAATATGCCGATGATAACGTAGTCTGTGCGCATTCAGAAGAAGACCTACAAGCCACTCTAAGCACCTTTGCAGAAACATACAAAATGCTCTGCCTCTCATTGAACATTGAGAAAACCAGCAGTCACCAGCCAATCTCTGAAATGCCAGCAATACAGCTTAATGGTGTAATGATAGAAAACAGAAAACGTTGACTATTTCTGCCCCATTGTAAATTGGTAACTTTTGTCCTGCTGGTATCTATTATGACATTATACCTCACAACCTCTGAGGATGCCTGCCATAGATGTGGGCAAAACGTCAGGAGAGAATACTTCTGGAACATGGCCACACAGCCCGAAAGACATACAACAACCCTGTGATCCCGGCCATGAAAGCCTTCGACAACACATATTATGACATTCCCATAGCGATCATCTCTGACAAGAACAGAATGGAGACGGCTGTCTCTTGATCATCCCACCCATTCCAGCATTTTCCCTCCCAATCAATCGAGATCAGGTCTTTTGAGAAGCAAATGGGCTCTCAATGGCCCATTCAAGACGGTGCCACCTGGAAAGACTTTGCATGACAATAGGGATTGCGACTGTGTGGCCAAAAGTCAGCATCCTGCTCAACCAGGCAGAGGCCAAATTCTGAAACAGCAAGAGAAGATCAGGGACAAAGTCAAAACTGGAAACTGAGGCCTGGAGTTTTATAGGACCTTATGTGGAAGGATGTCAACTATTTAACATACGCAGATGACACTGTGCTATTAGCAGGAAATAGCAAAGGCTTGGAACGATTACTGGAGAAAGACCAAAAAAGAACATCGAAAGGCAGGTTTAGAGATGCATGTTAAAAAAACAAAAATGCTTCTGGAGCATGGCCAGGCAGCCCAAAAAGTTCACAGCCACCCAGAAGGTTGACAATTCGAATCTGCAGACAGGGTGAGCTGCCATTGTTAGCCCCAGCTTCTGCTAACCTAGCAGTTTGATTATCTGCTTAGATAATCTGGATTATATGGAAATATAGACCTAGATCCTCTGGCCAAACAGATTCAGGTTGTGCTTGACTATGTGGTTAGTAGTGCTTTCCTCATATTCTTGTGTTTTATTTTTGGAACAGGATAATTTCTGCATCCATGCTAAGCTGTCTTTTGGCCCCTGAGTGATGAGAATTAAAAAAAAAATCACAGCATAGTAAAATGTACAGGAACTCTGCATTGTCCCCCCATCCTCTACTATGATATAAATATGGCCATGCCTGTCATTGCTTTGGGTGGAAAGAAAAAGGATGGCCTTTATTATTGGTTTGTTTACTTGATATCCCAACACTTTCTCCCAGAGTGGACGGCACAGAAGACGGCACTAAGGCACAGAGCAAAATGGTATTAAACCAGGATGAAATCAAAGTGACAGTTCAAAACACAATGTGACACCCATCAGTTAGGAAAGTACAACCCTCAGCACAGCCCGTGCTCGGCAGGCAGTTGGCGGCCAGATATGTCAACATTCATTGAAGAATCAGACTTAGGAAAGTATCGCAGGCGCTTCTGATTTCCAAGGTTTTGCAAGATGAGAGAATGAAAAAGAAGAGGGATGAAGAGATATTCATGTTCAGGCTCTGAGCTGCTCTGCTCGGCATTTGAACCCACAGAAAATGCACAGAGACGGATGGTAGGTTGGTTGTCCCAGGCTGAAAAGATCTAAATAAACATTTTCTGAAAGACGTCCTGGAGCCAGACCATCTTAGGTCCACTTTGCTATCACCGCCTGATAATCTCTTCAGGAAACACAGCATGGTTAGTGATTAACTGAACACCAACTCAGAAGAAGAAGGCCGGGCTGTGGCGCAGGCTGGTTAGCAGTCAGCTGCAACAAATCACTCTGACCAAGAGGTCATGAGTTCGAGGCCAGCTCGGAGCCTGAGGTTGTCTTTGTCTCCGTTCTATGTTGCGGCATTGAATGTTTGCCTTATGTGTGCAATGTGATCCGCCCTGAGTCCCCTTCCGGGTGAGAAAGAAGGGCGGAATATAAATACTGCAAATAAATAAATAAATAAGTAGACCTCCTCATGGAGTTGGAGAAGACCCCAAGGGTTATCCATCCCAACCCCTTTCTCTCATGCTGGAAGACACAACCATCGCATTCTTGAGAGATGGTCATCCAGCCTCGGCTCAGAAAAGTCCAGAGAAATTGGATCAAGTTCAAATGATGAGATCCCGCCCCGCTGGAAATGGCCAGATGTTTGCGTATTGGTTTGCTTCTGGTGACACGCTCTCTCCTGATCTCCTTCGGCCCCCGGTCCAGACAACAATCCCTCTATTCTTCCACGATCTTCCCCACCCTGCCTCTCTTTCTCACACATCCACACGCTTTCCTATCTAGTGAATGTTTCCACAGAGGAGCAGGTGGCAGTGGGAGTGACCCAACCATAGCACAACACTGTTGGCTTGAGGTGATGATTCCCCTCCGAAGGCATTCGGGGCGGGTGGGGTGGGGCCTGGACACACTGCCGATGTCTTGTCTGGTCTTTCTCTTCCTTCCCTTTCTCGCCTCTGTAGCGGGTGGCCTTTTGGTCTGGGCTCCAAACACGGTCACCGCTAAGGTCAGCTCCAAGTATGAGGAGCCGATGAATAAGCTATTATGGAGACACTTTTTAATGTTGACTCAGTGGACATTTCCTGGCTTCGGAGAAAGCGGGGCTTTGTCGAGAGGAGGAATCTTTGAAATGCTACATCTCCCCCCCCCATTCGCCCCTCCCTGCCTCTCTTCTGCAACTTGTATGGCTTTGTTCACTGGCATCTCCGAGGGAGGAAAACAGCCTTTCTTGGCCACGGGCCACCCAACTTGGCACGGAAAGGTCTGCGTCAGGGCCCTTGCAAATGCAGTTGTTTTCTCACAAAAGCTGGTTGTGGCTCCTTTTGGTCCGCCTTACAGGTGATGCTATTTTGGCTGATACCTGAATATCGATACTCAGATATTGCATGCCTCGGAACTAATCTTTTTTTTTTTTTGCCAGCTCAACTTGTTGGGATTTATAAGCATTTTTATTCCGCTCTTATCACCTCGAAGGAAACTCAGGGCGGATCACATTGCACACATAAAGGCAAACATTCAATGCCATATAACATAGAACAGAGACAGAGACGAGATGTAGGCACGGGCAGGTCTCGAACTCATGACCTCTTGATCAGTCTGATTTGTTGCAACTGGCTGCTAACCAGCCCGGGATGGTGGTGGGTTCTCCTTGTCATACAGGTGGATCACAACTTGGAAGTATTCCCTAAACAAGTATTTCATGTTGTCCCAAGGATCCCCCTCCAAAGCCATAGGTGACTTATTGGCTAAGGTTGTAGGTACAAATACATAGCTACTAGAGATGTGCGAGATACTAAAAATGGTTCAAAAGAGTCATTACAAAACATTGGGGCACTCATGCTTTGTTTCTAAAGTGTTTCTAAAGTATACTTAGTGGAAAGTTCATTACTAAAACGAGAGTAACGGAATTTTATTACTACAGTATCTAGTTATAGTAATTGCGCATGCGCATAATTACTCAAATTGGGGAAACTTCAGGGGCTCCTATCTCCCACATTTTTAAAGTTATCAGGGTGAAACTTGCTACAATGTTAGGACACATTGACCTCTGTTATCCCACCAAATTTCAGAACGTTTCAGTTTTGATTCTTAAATATTTAGTACGGCCCAAACGAACACTTTGGATATGGCTTTCCACTTACAAAACTTCCGATTTTATTACGAATTCCGACTCTTCCGATTTTTTTGCACATGCCTAGTAGCTACTATTGTCTTCAGGCCCAGTTTCTCAAACTTACTTCAGCAACCAAGAAGCCGAGTGACCTCCCAACAAAGGATTCCCCAAGGCAAGAAGCAGCCAGGCTTTGAATAATAATAATAATAATAATAATAATAATAATAATAATAATAATAATATTGTTTATTTATATCCCACCACCATCTCCCCGGAGGGGACTCGGGGCGGCTCACATAAATATCAGATACAAAACAATGTACAGTACATCAATAAACAATAACATACACCAATTATAATATTTAAACATTAACAAAAAAAATGAATAACATAGAATGAAAAACAGTGAGGTTGTCATGGTAGATTAGCAAAGTGCACATTATAAGTAGCGAACTCAGATGCATAGATAAAATGCCACAGATTCGTTTGAGGTCAATTTGGGATGAGAGGAGCCCTGAGCTAATGTCAAGTAATGAGGAGAAGCTGCAAGGCTATTCAATGCTAATCAATATAATAATAATAATAATAATAATAATAATAATAATAATAATAATAATAATAATTTTATTTTATACCCGATCCCATCTCCCCGAAGGGACTCAGGGCGGCTTACATGGGGCTAAGCCCAGACATCAAGCAATATAAAAACATAGCAATAAAACAACTCAATCAACAATAAAACAAATCATAAAACAAATAAGGTCGCATACAGTAAATATAGTGATAAAATCTTGGGTTGGCTCCAAAAGGAGCTGGGCCAAAAGTGCAAGTTGTGTCAGGGTGTCCAATTGCAACATTCACACTTGCCTCCAACAGACGAGAGTTCTTTCTCCCACTATTGAGATCTATAATCCCCACTTGCCTAGTTTCACATCTTCTGAGGATGCCTGCTATGGATGTGGGCGAAATGTCAGGAGAGAGTGCTTCTGGAACTTGGCCAGAAATTCACAGTGATTCCGGCCATGAAAGCCTCTGACAACATGTTTTCAAGAACTCTTGCAATGGGGGGAAATCCAGTGTCCTTGCAATGCTGACTCCTGGCAGATGTTGAAAAAGTCCAGTCTCCTTCAGTCCCAGGCTTTTCTTTTCCGTCCTGCTTTCTTTTCTGGAGCTGCCGAATGACTCACTCCGGCCGGATTCCTGGGCGTCCTAAGGGCCTCCGCCGGCATCAGAAGCCTTTGGCTCGGATCCTGCCTGGACGGTCACTCCTCCCCAAAGGCAGCCTGTGGCTATTATTCGGCTCTGCCATAAATTAGGATTTGGTGAAGAAGTTCCCCGGCCTTCCTGTTGCTTGGAGGCTGGTGTCTCCCCAGACTGAGAAACGCTTCTTTCATGGCCTTATTGCCCCATCAATCTTCGAGGACCAAGGCAAAAAAGAGAGTCAAGTCAGTCGATGGCTTTTGAAATGCAAATCCGAAGCCCGTCTCTGCAATCCCCGGTTCCAAAGGGGAGTAATCATTATAACAGGCATGAGAGCAAAAGTCTGGCGGAATTGAACCAAAGTTGCTTGCAATTGCACTGGTGGAGAGTTTAAATCAAAACCATCTGCCCTGCCTTCAGATTGTTTTCTGGGCTTGCAAAACATCACCTTGAGGTTGGGTTGAACTTCGGTGCGTCTGCCGGAGTGATTAGGCCGGCCGTGTTTCCGAAATTGTAATTTCAGGAGTTCTTCAGCCCAGGAACCCCCTTAATTCGAGCTCATCGTGACCATGGGGCACGGTGTCAGTCACTTTCTGGTAAAATTAGCAAGCACATATCCAAAGAGAAGAG
Organism: Anolis carolinensis; assembly: GCF_035594765.1. Taxonomy (NCBI): domain Eukaryota; kingdom Metazoa; phylum Chordata; class Lepidosauria; order Squamata; family Anolidae; genus Anolis; species Anolis carolinensis. The sequence goes on from NW_026943824.1 coordinate 526,319, forward strand.
GATGAGAAATATTCAACAAAAGTATTTTTTTGCTCTTTTGGGGTTCTGCCCAAAAACCGTGGAAGCCAACAAGAGTTTCCATTGACTTTGACATGACTTGGATTGAACTGGCCTTGGATCAGGCTCTTGTTTGGCTCAAACGAAACAGTGGCGGGATCTTATTTACGGTTTTTGGGACACTGTTCCACGCTGTTTGGTAGTTCTTTGGATCCGTCGGTGCCGTAACGGAGAAAGAGATGTGGGCTATCCATTGGGCAACCCATACCCTCAGTGGCTTGCAGCTGGCTTGGGATGTTTCTAAATGGAGGCTGGGTGGCTCTCTGTCGGGAGGGCTTTGACTGTGTCTTCCTGCCTGGCTGAAAGAGGTTGGACTAGATGCCCTTTGGGGATCCCTTCCAACTCAAGTGTAGATAGACTTCCTAGGAGTCCAGTGGAGTCTCCTTCTCTGGAGGCTTTTGAACTGAGATTGGATGGCTGTCTGTCGGGAGGGTTTTGACTGTGTCTCCCTGCCTGGCTGAAAGAGGTTGGACTAGATGCCCTTTGGGGATCCCTTCCAACTCAAGTGTAGATAGACTTCCTAGGAGTCAGTGGAGTCTCCTTCTCTGGAGGCTTTCAAACTGAGTTTGGATGGCCATCTGTCGGGAGGGTTTTGACTGTGTCTTCCTGCCTGATTGAAGGGAGTTGGACTAGATGCCCCTTGGGGATCCCTTCCAATGCTAGTGGAGATAGACTGCCTGGGAGTCCAGTAGAATCTGCTTCTCTGGAGGCTTTCAAACTGAGTCTGGATGGCCATCTGTCGGGGGTGCTTTGAATGCGATTTCCTGCTTCTTGGCAGAATGGGGTTGGACTGGATGGCCCATGAGGTCTCTTCCAACTCTACTATTCTATGATTCTATGATCTGTCAGGAGGACTTTGACTATGTCTTCCTGCCAGAGATGTGGGCAAAACGTCAGGAGAGAAAACTTCTGGAACATGGCCATACAGCCCAAAAGACTCACAGCAACCCAACTCAGAAGAGTATTTTTCCCTGCATCCTTTTCTTCATTATGCTTTTACCAATGGATAGGAGGTGCATGTATTGTAGGTTGCAGAAGACGTAACTCTATGGGATCCACACCAGAAAGCATTGCACCGCTTCACTGATACGCAGAGAGAGTGCAGTTTTTGGGCACATCGACGTCTGTCTACTCTTTGTGACATGTTGGCTCCATTCCACCATCCAGAATTAACTATATCTTGCCCACCATAGTATTATTTGACTCCCTCCCCAACCTTAAAAACCTCATTACCTTCAGAAAGGGATGCAAGTTCATGGGCTGTAAATTTCAATGGGTTTTTAATATCCTAAATTATGGCGCCATAAATAAGCTGTAAAATATATTTCGCGGGGGCATCTGAGACCCATGAGTAAACCCTCCGCGTCCCAAGCGGAGCGGCTTTGCCGGGAAGAGGCAAACAGGTGGGCGAAGGGCCGGGAAGGAGGGCACCGGAGAGGTGGCCAAGCCGAGCTGTTTTTAGGTCACCGGCTCCTGTTGTTCTTGCAACGCGATGCCCACATTTATGGGAAGGAGGAGAGAGAGGTCCAGTGACATTGTTCCTTGGGAAGAGAGAGGCGGGCGGGAGATTGGGAGACTGACCTTCTCGGGCCTTGCGCTGACCTCCTTCTCAAATTCTCCGGCCATCAGGCAGTCCGGCTGGTTGGAGCTCATGAAATGTCAAGAGGAGGCTGTGAATCTTCTTAGGCTCACATGGGAAACTCTGGAAGCCACGAGACCTCCAGCCCATGGCCCGCTTTCAGGGTTCCCTATGTAACCACATTTGAAAAATATTCTGTCCCTGGCTTGAAAGTGTTGTTACCTGTTTAACTGTGCAATCCTTACCTATATACGCAAGTATAAATGATGTAAATAAATAAATAAAATAAATATAAGCCGACCCGAATGTAAGCCGAGGCACCTAATTTTATCCCCCCAAAATTGGGAAAACATTGACTCCAGTATAAGCCGAGAGTGGTAAATTTCAGAAATAAAAACAGATACCAATAAAATTACATTAATTGAGGCATCAGTAGGTTAAATGTTTTTGAATATTACATAAAACTGTAGTTAAATATTTGACTGTCCAACTCTGATTAAATCATTATTCTCGTCTTCTTCAATGTAAATGTGCTTATGTGCTTAAAAATAGAGTAAAATAATAAATGTAATATTTTTTTCATGTCAGGAGTGACCACTCTCGGCTTATACTGGAGTCAATGTTTTCCCAGTTTTTTGTGGTAAAATTAGGTGCCTCGGCTTATATTCGGGTCGGCTTATACTCGAGTATATACGGTACTTGAGTATAAGCCGACCTGAATATAAGCCAACCAGGACCCTCACCTGAATATAAGCGGAGGGGGTCTTTTTCAGTCCTAAAAAAAGGGTTGAAAAACTCAGCTTATACTCGGCATATATGGTACTTTGAAAGAAGTTGTTCTACTCCAAATATCACAAGCAGCTAATTAGTTTTAGACTGAAAACAGGCAACAGTGACTGCATTGTCTGCAGCTTGAAACTGTTCTTCTTCTGTGCATGAGGCCGGGCATGGTGAATAAGACAAGGCCAGGGATGATGTTCTTACTCATTTTGGTTCTGCACCCCATGCGCTATTAGTAAGTTGCCACAAGATGTTATTCCGCGCAGCTACTTTGTGCTTGGTGTTTGCACAGTGTTTCCTGAATGTTCGCAGTAATCTTAATGATTCCAATGCATTTATTTAGAAATCAAGTGGTTAAAAGATTGGTGGAATGCAGGGGGGGGGGGCTATTTTCTGGGAAAGCTTGACTCATATCACAAACTCAGGGCAGTAAGATAATTCTGGAAATTTCAATGTTTGTGTTTCACGCGGAGGCGAAGATGAAAAGTTGGCGGCCTTATCAGTGTTTCTACAACTGTCCTCTGCATCCTCCACAGAGAGGGTAATATGGATTAGTCAAGACGGAAGATTTTAAGAGATTGTTCACAAATTTAAAAAACAAAAAACCTGGAGTTGGAGTTGATGATGAATCACGAGCATCCTTTCCATTTGTATCCTGGAGAGGAGCCTGTTTCCAGAAGGTCACCCACCGAACGCGCTCCAGGAAGCAGTAGCCGAGCACCGCGAGAAGTAGCCCAAGATAATCTGCTCTTGCATCTGCTTCCTGTTGTCTGGATAGATATCGGAGGCTCGCTTTGTGGTCTGCGAGGGACCCGTTCCTCTCCTCGTTGAGATTGTTTCAAATTGCATGAATGGAAGGGGATATTCCGTATTCCCTGGAGCTGGCATTGCTCTTGGTTGCCAAGTTGAGCTTGGGTTTGGTTTGCCTTTCCGATACGTATCTCAAGGAGGTGAGACGTTTCTCCACCTTTTCCCCAGAAGACATGGCTGGAGCAGAACATCTCAAGTTTTAGAGTTGGAAGGGATCGCACCGTTTTCCCATAGTCTTCCTACACAACTGAAGCTCTCCTGGAAGATCTCTATCTAACCAAAAGAGGAAGACCCAGGAATTGTGGGAGTTGAAGTCCAAAACACCAACTGTCTTGAGGGACTATGAACTGCTTGCAGCTTAGGAGACTCACACTAAATTCATAGATACACGTGGTTGTTGGATGCCTTCAAGTCATTTGTAACTTTTGGTGACCCTATCACCGAGTTGGCAAATTTTGTTCAACGGGAGTTTGACTAGCCCAAGATAGGTTTCCATGGCCAATGGAGGATTCAAACCTTGTCCTCCAGAGTTGTAGTCTGACGCACCACGCTGGCCTGTACATCCATCCATCCATCCATCCATCCATCCATCCATCCTATAGCAATGGTTCTCAACCTGGGCTCCCCAGATGTTTTTGGGCTTCAACTCCCAGATATCTGCTTTACACCTCAGTGGAGGTAGATGCATGTTTGCATCACACCTCAGTGCTATTTGGACTTCAGTTAGAAAAGTATGACTTATGGACTTGAATGAGTACAACTAACTGGCTGGGATTTCTGGGAGTTGTCGGCCAAAAAGACCTGGGAACCTCAGGTTGAAAACCACTGCCCTATAGCAGTAGCTTTCAGAGGAATAGCTTTGGCAGTATATGTGCCGCACAAAGACTCTGAACCACTCCATTGCATGGACTCTTTGGACATGTCACCGATTTCCTTCTTTTGGATGCCATGCAGAGATGAATCAGAAAGCCCAGGTCGGCCCCAATTCCTCCTCCTTTGCCCCATAACAAGGGGTTATATATCTCATCCGCTGAGACCAAAGAGAAGAGAGAGACAGATCTTATCGCGCCTTCCAAAGGTTCCTTTGCCGATCCGTCTTCTGTCACCGGCTCCTTCCTTCGGCCTGCTTGGACATGCTGACGGGTCTCCCTGCCCGAGAGTCCCTGGGGCGAGTGGCTGCTTTGTCATCTTATTTTCCAGACTTATTTCCTGACAGAAGGAGGACAGGTGACGGCGAGGGATGAGCCGGGCCTGCCGTTGCCTTTGGGGCGCTTTCCGTGCCCGCCGACATTCGCCAGCCCACGGCTATTCTGTGCAAAGAGTGGGCTTTATAACTCCAAGGAGGAAACGGGACAAGCATCGGATGGGGAGTGTTCACACAACAAATTTGTAGCACTCTGATGCCACTTCAATTGCCATGGCAACATGCCAGGGAAACCAGGGAGGCTCCAGCTTCTCGGAGGGATTATTCGCACTCAGAACCGTAGGCATTCGTTGCCCGGCACATGGCAGCCCAAATGGCACCGTCTTCCAAGCATGTGAATCGCCAGACAGAAAAGAAAAGCGTTCTCTTACAACGTTCCACTTTTTTCTCCATCTGCATTTGTATTATTTCCTGTGGTTCTCCAGAATGTAAGGTTGTTTACTCTACTCTTTTCAACTCATATTCATGCCTGGGACTGAACTGAGGAATTTCTGCATTAGAAGTCTTGTATAGCCTATGTTGTCTTCTCATAATTTCCATTTTTTCCAATATAGTATTTGAAACACCGACGTAACCAAGACCTTTCTGTCCATCTTTTCCAGGGCACGGCATCTGTCCTTCAGCGTCGATCTGATAAGGAGGAGTATGTGGAAGTCGGGCGGCTTGGACCATCCGATTATTTTGGTGAGCTTCCATTTGTTTAGCTGTCCTTGATGGAGTACTTCCTCATTCTGCCGCACACTGCTGGAAGTTTTTTTATGGTGTCATAGATTAGTTAAATTAGCCTCCCCCCATAAAGCGGTACCTACATTTTCTACTCGACAGATGCAAGTGTCGTTTGAGCCGCATAGGTCAACAGCAAGCTAGGCTATTAATGGTTGGGAGCTCACTCCGGCCCAGGCTGGCTTCGAACTCATGACCTCTCAGTCGATAGTGATTTATTGCAGATGGCTACTAACCAGCTGAAAAGGCAAGAGGGCACTATAACCAAAAATATAATCTAATAATATAAACTATAAGACAGTATTTCCTATATATGCTATTGTCATAGAACATTAACTTCATTAACTTGGATTTGTTTAAAACATTGGATTTGAAAATAAGGATTCATTAACTTGGATATATAGATTTGGACTTACAATTAGTGATTTACACAGTCCTCCATGTGAAGCATGAACTCTGGTTGTCATTGGACTCATAAACCCTTAATATAAGAGATCTGCTTATAAGAGATATGAATGAATGTATGTGTGTTTGTAACACATTGATTATATTTTGGTTTAGAGACTGTTTTTGGAACCATTTAGTATATTTTGAATCTCTATCATCCTTGTTTGTACATTGAATGTTCTATGACAATCTATCTATATAAAAGGGTAATGAAATTTCGGCCTAGGACAAAATAACAAAACGACACATCCCAGAAACACTAAACTTGGCAGCACAACCCCTCATCCATGCCTCTATGTTCATACAACAAAAAGAAAAGAAAAATTAAAGTCCTAATTAGAGGGAGAGGAATAATTGTTTTTATCCAATTGCTGCCAGTTAGAAGGCTAAGCTCTGCCCACTTGGTCTCCTAGCAACCCACTCAGCCCAGGGGACAGGCAGAGTTAGGCCTCACTTAGGCCACTTCCACACTGCCTATAAAATACTGATTATCGATTTTAACTAGATAATATGGTAGTGTAGACTCAAGGCCCTTCCACACAGCTATATAACCCATTTATAATGGACTTAATGTAAGGTAAAACCTTTACTCTTTACCTTAACTACCACCAATTCATCAATACTTTATTTCCCAGACCACCAGACTTCGCCACAGCAACGCGTGGCTGGGCACAGCTAGTAGCATATATAGGAAATACTGTCTTATAGTTTATATTATTAGATTACATTTTTGGTTATAGTGGCCTCTTGCCTTTTCATTTCGGGTATCCCTTCTCTGTATTATTAACCATCTGCACCACAGCCTGGTTCTTAATGCTCCCAAAGATGCCATCAAACCTGGCTGGTGGTGATAGAAGGCCACGGACACCTTGCCACGCTAGGTGGGACTTCCAGGATCAATGTCCCCAAACATCTAGAAGGGTAAGGATTCTTCACCACTGTTTTCATAACCGTGAAACGCGTGGCATTTGATGTGTGTTTTCTCCTCTCCCAGAACTTCTCCTGGAGCATTTACCTACCTAGACTATGGACCAGCCTTAGGGTCAGGAATGAAACACAACATAATACACGACTTAGCATGAGGGAAGGCTGGAAAAACATCAAGTTGGATGTAAGGGCAAGGAGAAGAGCCTTTGGAGATTAGGATGTCAGGTGACAAAGATCACAGAGAACCCTTTTGACCCACAACTCCAAGAATCAAAGAGTTGTGGTCCAAAACGAGCTCAAAGAGAGACAACTGGGGAAAGGATGGAAGACACCACGGAGGAGGAAGCCCATGAGGGTTGTCATCCCGGGAGGTGTGACGGACACGTGTCTCTTTCTTCTTGCAGGTGAAATCGCCCTCCTGCTCAACCGGCCCCGGGCTGCCACGGTGGTGGCCCGAGGGCCCCTGAAGTGCGTCAAGCTGGACCGCCCGCGCTTTGAGCGGGTCCTGGGCCCCTGCTCGGAGATCCTCAAGAGGAACATCCAGAGATACAACAGCTTCATCTCCCTCACCGTTTAAGAGCCCCAGCCCCACTCCTTTGCGTTAAAGTGTCTGCACTTGAATCTCCACCCATGTGCCGTTCCATAGCTTTACGACACCATTGAGAGAGGGTCACGTTTTGTGTATGTTTTCCAAGTTTTCACGTCAGGTGTGCTGGGTGTCCAAAGGGGTAGATACTGGTGGAGATCTGGGTGGAAGTGGCACTCGGACACTGTTGGGAGCACTCGACAGTGTCCGTCACCCGCTACCCGACTCCGCATTAATTGTGCCATTTTCAAGCTTGGTGTCTCTTCCGCATCTTATTTATTTCCACTAGTTGTGCTGAAAGTCACTCCTACCTGTGTTTCGTGAAACTGGAACAACATTCCCACCTCACGGTGAAGCCCTCCAGATGTTGTCTAATGATGTGTCCCATTATTCCTCGCTACTCTGGATCGTTTCCAGAAAGTGGAAATGTGGGTTTTCCTTTTGGACTACGATTCCCAGCCATTCAGGTTGAAACCATCTAAGCCCTGGATCATCCTGGTGGAACTTGGAGTCCAGAAGTCTAGGGGGTCGTGGGGAAAAAGATGGTGGCCACCAAGTCCTTTGTGACAAAAGGGTGAACTACAACTCCCAGATTCCCAGGGCAATCACTCCCAAACCCTGACAGTATTTGCAGTTGGCCATGTTGGGTCTGTGTGCCAAGTTTGGTCCAGATCGGACGTCAGCTGGGTTCAGGGCTCTCTGGATACGGGTGAACTAAAACTCCCAAAATCAAGGTCCATCCCCCTAAACCTCTGCAGTATGTTCAGTTGGGTGGGGGTCACTGTTCCTCTGGATGTAGGTGAACTATAACTCCCAAAATCAAAGTCCATTTCCATTAACCCCTGCAGTATGTTGAGTTGGTCATGAGGATGCCTGCCACAGATGTGGGCAAAACGTCAGGAGAAAAAGCTTCCAGAACTTGGCCATACAGCCCAAAAGACTCACAGCAACCCAGTAAATCAGGACTGTTGATTTCAGTGGGAAGGCCTGGTTTGTTTCTGGATTGCACCCATTCTTGTACAGCCCCACATCCCCATTGTTTGTCCATCAGCATATTGGAATTATTGTTGTGCATGTTCCAGGAAATCAGCAGCAAGGTGGACCACCGAAATTCATTCTGTGGAAGTGAAGCAAGTGTTGTTCTATTGTGTTTTTCAAGATTACTGACTGGGCTGAAATTATGAATTAATAAAACTCTTGGAACAAACCGGGTGGCTTTTGTAAGAAATAATAAAAAATATGTCCTATGGGTCCACTAGTCGATTAGAACTACGTGAGAAGGTTGAACATACTCTCCAACAACACAAAGGGCCAGAATCCCCCCAACGACAATAGTAGCAAGCTATATTGCCAGGGGAGATTTGGAGATTTCTACACCCAAAAGAACTCTTGCACCCTGCCTTATGCAAGTATTCCTTCCCTGGGATCTCTTCCAGGGCTTCGGTCTTCTGAGGAGGACCATGTTCTCCAAGTCAAGGTGTCCTTCTCCAAATGTCTACTTTCTTTCCATGTTTCTCTCAAAGATTGCCCAGGGACATCCCATGATACGTTGCTGCCCGAGGGAAACCATGATATTATGCAACTTTCTCCCATTCTGTTTCCTTGTGAAGGGATCTTCACGAGAAATCAGCAGCATTGAAGTTAATCATTTGCTCCATAAACGTAATGATTCCAATGCATTGATTTAGGAACCAAATGGTTAAAGGATTGGTCGAATGTAGGCGGCCCTGTTTTCTGGGAAAAGTTGATTTTTATAAGCAACTGGAATGAAACTCGGGGCAGTAACATAGGCATGGAAATTTCACACGAGCAGGAGGTGACAACGCAGGCTCCTTGCCTTGGAAATGGAGAAGAGTCTCTCCCTCAAGAGCCAGAAATGAGCACCATCTCCAGAGCCGGAAATGAAAGGAGAAGCCTTTACCTTTGTGTATGTCTGTCTCATTGTGTTTCATTGTAACAAGGCGGGGGGAAATGGGCAAAACTACAGGTAAGTCGCTCTCCAAGAAAGCATTTTGCCCATTGCTGTCATGCTGGTCACACAACCAGGAGGTGTCTATGGATAACACAGGCTCCTCAGCTCGGAAATGAACCAGAGCCGGAAATGAAAGGAGAAGCCTTTGCCTTTGTTTGTGTACGTCTGTCTCGTTGTGTTTTATTATAACAAGGCAGGGGGGAAATGGGAAAATCTGCAGGCGAGTCGCTCTTCAAGAAAGCGTTTGGCCCGTTGCTGTCATGCTCGTCACACAACCAGGAGGTGTCTATGGATAACGCAGGCTCCTCAGCTTGGAAATGAACCAGAGCTGGAAATGAAAGGAGAAGCCTTTGCCTTTGTTTGTGTACGTCTGTCTTATGTATTCCATTGTAACAAGGCAGAGGGAAATGGGCAAAACCGCAAGCGAGTCGCTCTCCCAGAAAGCGTTTTGCCCATTGCTGGCAAGACCCGAGTTTTGCCGAAATATTTGCTTGGAAATGGCTGCTGCGAGCCGTCCTCCATGTTGCTCCATCCCCGAGGCCAGCCAAGTGGAAAGTGGGATTAATGTGTGGCGGGGCGGCTGCTGAGGACGGTGTGAGCAGCAGCCCCGCCGCCTGCCAAGCCGCTCCGTGCTGCCGGCTGCCGAGGCACCAACCTGGCATGTTTGGATCCGTTCGGACCTGGCACAGCCGCCTTCCTCTTCGCTCAGCTGACTTTTCCAATCCCTCCCCTTGTAAGCTTCTCGGGAGAGAGCGGCAGGCTCCTTTTGTGACTCCAGAGGCAAGAGTTTGTGGGGATTTAGTGCTTTTTACAACAATTATAGTCAAGAAGGGATGCTAGCGATAGTTTATTTTTCAAAACAAAGATGCCGGTGAGCTACAAGTAGTGCAATGTTCCAGTCTTAGGAAGGATCTGGTCCTCTGGTGTTACTAGTCTGTTTTCACCGAACCAGTGTCCGAGTGTTGAACCCGTGCCTTCTTTTGCACAGTTTTCGATGTTGTTCCTTGTGTGCTGCTTCGGAAGTGTGATAAGAGCAGCTGAGCGGAGCGCGAAAACATCCCCCGCATTCCAGGCAACGGACAGGTGGCCGCAGATGTGGCCTCGGAGCCTCTCCCGTTCACTCCGAATTTTACCATGGGAGAATTCTCGACCGAAGAAATCCTTATCCTGAAAGCCATGGGGCGTGTTTCCAAACAGGACTCATCCCACAAAGCATTTCAATGCATGAGGATGACCAGATTTGTCCTCCAAAGTCCCCTTGCATTTGAGCTCTTGCAAACTATATTATTATTATTATTATTATTATTATTATTATTATTATTATTATTATTATTATTATTATTATTATTTTATTATGACTCAGCAAACAAGACAGACATGCTGGATTTCGTATCACAAAATCACAAGTCGAACACTTCCCAAGTGTCTAGGACTGTGTGATGTATTTTCGGATGATGCTGCAGATCCCAGTAGGGTGGCCTTTTGCAGTTGGCAGATCGTAATTTTGTCAATGTCTATTGTTTCCAAATGCCGGCTGAGATCTTTTGGCACGGCACCCAGTGTGCCCATCACCACCGGGACCACCTGCACTGGTTTCTGCCAGAGTCTTTGCAGTTCAATCTTGAGGTCCTGATAGCGGCTGAGTTTTCCTGTTGTTTTTCGTCAATGCGACTGTCACCTGGGATGGCGACATCAATGATCCAAACCTTTTTCTTTTCCACAACTGTGATGTCTGGTGTGTTGTGTTCCAGAACTTTGTCAGTCTGGATTCGGAAGTCCCACAGTATTTTTGCGTGCTCATTTTCCAATATTTTTGCAGGTTTGTGATCCCACCAGTTCTTTGCTGCTGGGAGGTGGCACTTGAGGCATAAGTTCCAATGAATCATTTGGGCCACAGAGTTGTGCCTCTGTTTGTAGTCTGTCTGTGCGATTTTCTTACAGCAGCTGAGGATATGATCCATGGTTTCGTCGGTTTCCTTGCACAGTCTGCATTTTGGGTCATCAGCTGATTTTTCGATCTTGGCCTGAATGGCCTTTGTTCTGATGTCTTGCTCCTGGGCTGCAAGGATCAGGCCTTCTGTCTCCTTCTTCAGGGTCCCATTCGTGAGCCAAAGCCAGGTCTTCTTCTTATCAGCTTTTCCTTCAATTTTGTCAAGGAACAACAACAACAACAACAACAACAACAACAATAATAATAATAATAATAATGATAATAATTAAACTAAGAATTAAGGCTTGGTCTGTGCTGTGCTTTCCCATGAGGCTGAGAGAGTGCAACTTGCCCAAGATCACCCAGTGGGTTCCAAGGCTAAATGTGGGTTGTTCCAGGTAAAGAGGTTCAACCAAAGCAGAATAGAGCAGGATGATGACTTCCTTAGACCTGGAGCAGTGGTTCTCAACCTGTGGGTCCCCAGATGTTTTGTCCTTCAACTTCCAAAAACCCTAACAGCTGGGATTTCTGGGAGTTGTAGGCCAAAAACATCTGGGGACCCACAAATTGAGAAACAACTATCTAGAGACTACACTCCTATTGATGCAGCCTAGAATCACATTGGGCTTTTAGCTGCTGCATCACACTGTTGACTCATGTTCCGGTTGTGATCTACTACAACGTTCCTAAGCAAAGCCTCGGAGAAAATAATAATAATAATAATAATAATAATAATAATAATAACTTTATTTTTATACCCCGCCCCATCTCCCCAAGGGGACTCGGGGTGGCTTACATGGGGCCAAGCCCAGGCAACAAACAATATAAAACTCAGCAATAAAAACAAATCATAAACAAATAAAATCACATATACCAATAAACAGTAAACACACTTTGATAAAAACCTGGGTTGGCTCCTAAAAAGGGTAGTGGGCCTGAAAAGTGCAAATAGTTTTATACAATACAGAATAGGAAAGAGGTAGAGCCCACCAAACCACTGTGCCAATTTGAGATCTTACTGTTGGAGACTAGCCCGGAGGGGAAGTAAAGAAGAGAATTCCAGGAGAGCAATAAAACAAGCCTTTTATTATTATCACAGGTGATGATAAAGCAAAACAGCCGTAGGTACCCATTTTGTGGGTCCGTACCATGCAAATGGCCATTGCAATACGTGTGTAGCAAACAAAGAATTTTATATCTCGGCTTATCTACAATTGACCAGTGGCTGAGGATCTTCCTCACCTTCCCCGCCTACTTTGGCACAAGTGATTCCAATGACCTAACTTGTTGATTTTAAGCTAACTTTTGGTCTTGGAACATTTTGGAGAAAGGCACCAGCTCACAGGAAGGGAGGGGCATTTGCACAGGCAAAGTTTATTACATAGGCAATAGTTTACTATTTTTCTGGCTTACGGTCCCTACATTACAAATCCCAGAAACCGAGTCCATGATCTGACCTGACAGATACATTTCCTGCTGCAAAGGCAGAGAGAAGGAAAAAGAGTCCGACGGGGCCCTTGCGCACAGAGGCTGCTTCACATTCTTTCCAAAGTGTGGAATTTCTGCAGGCTGTCGAGTGGCTTTAATATATTACCATGTGTTTGAGATAATCTGTTGATTAGTTGTATTTCCACCACATTTGTTCTCTACCACCACCTTTTGAGCCACAGTTGGTGTGGAAAACCAGGGGAAGCAGCAAGCACACCTTCCACACCATAGATACACTTTTCGGCAGGGTCCCAGTGGGCGGCGGAGATTTTCCAAGAGAGACGGGTGCGAGGAAAGCGAGGTTAAGCTCCGCTCCTTTGGGAAGAAACCAAGACGTGGTTGGAGGCCTGCCTTCTTGGCCCAGCCGTGTGCCAGGCGGAGGCTCAGGATTTGGCCGAGGCTGAACAATATGGATTATTTCCTTAAGTCGTTCCGAAAGGAGCCGTGTTTGCTCTCTTTCTTCAGAGCTGAAGCCTTTTCCTGGCAAGGTTTTCCCAAAGTTATCCAAGCTTGTGGACTTGCTGGAAGGGTGAGAAGGAACTCAGGGCAAACAACACTCTTTTGACGTAGTCTCCATGTTGGGAGTGTCCTAGTGGACCTGCTACGAAGCTCAGGAGACCTCGAATGGTGGTCCAACTGGAGACACATTGGACCAGAGCAGAGGAGAGAAACCAGGGATGTCACTCAACTTGACAACGAAACCTTGGCATGTTGGAGATCCCATAGGAGCGTCCCTTATCCGGGATTCTGAAATCCAAGATGACCACAAACTCCGACACGACGATGGAGATAGTGGCACCTTTGCTTCTTGTTCAATGAACACAAAACATTCATGTTTCATGCACAACAGTATGTAAATATATTGCGTGAAGCAGCTTCAAAACATCACTTGTAACCTCGTAGAGATCGAATGAATTGAATATAGATTTTTCTATGCTGACAATCATGCCATTAGCGCCCAAGCAGAGAGCTTTGAAATCGTAGAATCATAGAGTTGAAGAGACCTCGTGGGCCACAGAAGTGGTTGCAAAACTGCTAACATTCTGCAGCACGGATATGGCCAAAGAGAAACCAGAGTGTAGGGACAACTATAAATCCCGGAATCCCCCAGCCAGTGGCCCAGGGCTGTGCCTTTGGCAGTCCATTGTCTCACCCAAAGGAGCCGGAAGTTGTGGCTCCTGGGTTGTGTTATTGCACTTAATCCACTTAAATGCACTCCGGGCTTGTTAGACTCAGGGCCGAATTCCTGGCTCCTTCTCTTCACCTGCTTTGTTTAGAGGCCGGGAGCGAAAAGGAGAATTACAGGTGGGACAAAGCGGTTGAAGGTTGATTTTCAAACCATCGGTGTGCCAGGACTGAAGCGCATTATGTTCACAGTGTAGATGTGCCCTCCGTTGTGTCTTCTCATGACCTGGCTAAAGCTCGACAGCCTCCGTTTTGTTATCTTGGCTTCTAGGGGTTCGATTTACTCTAGGATCCATTTTCGTTCTCTTTTTAGCAGCCCACGGTATCCATAGAATAATGGCTTGAACCCTTGTGCCGGCAAGACTGCTGACTGGGAGGTTGGAGGTTTGAATCTGGCGAGCCGGGTGAGCTCCCATCTGTCAGCTCCAGCTTCTCATGCGGGGACTTGAGAGAAGGATGGTAACACATCTGGGTGTCCCCTGGGCAACATCCTTGCAGACAGCCAATTCTCTTACACCAGAAGCGACTTGCAGTTTCACAAGTTGCTCTGGACACTTTTTTAGGAGCCACGGTGGCACGATGGGTTAAACCCTCGTGCTGGCCGAACTGCTGACCAGAAGGTTGGGTTGCTGACCTGAAAGTTGCCGCTTCGAGTTCGTGAGACAGGGTGAGCTCCTGTCTGTCAGCTCTAGCCTGGGGTGACATGAGAGAAGCCTTCTGGCTAACATATCCAGGTGTCTCCTGGGTGACGTTTCTGTAGACAGCCAATTCTTTTACACCAGAAGTGACTTGCAGTATGTTCTCAAGTCGGGTGAGCTCCCATCTGTCAGCTCTAGCTTGAGATGACATGAGAGAAGCCTCCCTGCTAACACATCCGGCTGTCTCCTGGGTGACGTCTCTGTAGACAGCCAATTCTTTCACACCAGAAGTGACTTGCAGTATGTCCTCAAGTCAGGTGAGCTCCCATCTGTCAGCTCTAGCTTGAGATGACATGAGAGAAGCCTCCCTGCTAACACATCCGGCTGTCTCCTGGGTGACGTCTCTGTAGACAGCCAATTCTTTCACACCAGAAGTGACTTGCAGTATGTCCTCAAGTCAGGTGAGCTCCCATCTGTCAGCTCTAGCTTGAGATGACATGAGAGAAGCCTCCCTGCTAACACATCCGGCTGTCTCCTGGGTGACATCTCTGTAGACAGCCAATTCTTTCATACCAGAAATGACTTGCAGTATGTTCTCAAGTCGGGTGAGCTCCCATCTGTCAGCTCTAGCTTGCAGGGACATGACAGAAGCTGCAATCTCCATTCTTATTAAACCTTTGGGGGTTATAGTTAACGACAAAAGTCTTCTGGGATATTTCACAAAGTCTTGCACACTTTTTTATACGTTGCGAGGAGTCCGGAAGGTGTCGTTTGGTGACCAAACACTTCACTGGAAATATAAACTGACTGGATCCACCAAAGAAAAGACTTTTTGCCGCTGAAAGAGAAGACAAAGGCCCCGACTTCTCTCTAGGAAAAAGCCGGAGGGTATATTCCTGTGGCTCTTTGTTGGCGATGTGTGAGCTGGCACTCGTATCACAGCATACCTTATCCCTGGAAGGAAGCAAATGCAAATGGAAAGCTGTGCTGCTGACTGAGAGGCCCGGTGTCAATCTTTAACAGGTTTGCCTGGAAGTCCATGGGAGAGGCCTCCTCCGCCTGGTTGCATAATATCTGCCTGGGCACTTGGCTCTTGGGAGGACAAGGAGGGACCCAATCCATGCTGATGGGCTTAATGTGTAACCTGTGGGGGGTGGCATTGACTGTGAACCCCTTCGGGACATGCGCAAAGGCAGGAACCACCACAAACACATTCTTCTCAGCCCCCTTCCACATGGCCGAATAATCCAGATTATCAAAGCAGATTTGATAATAATAATAATAATAATAATAATATAACGGAGCCCCCAGTGGTGCAGTATATTATAGCACTGAGCTGGTGAACTTGCAGACATAAAGGTTGCAGGTTCGAATCCAGAGAGCAGGGTGAGCTCCCGCTGTTAGCCCCAGCTTCTGCCAACCTAGCAGTTCAAAAACATTCAAATGTGAGTAGATCGATAGGTACTGCAAGTAGCTGAAGGTAGGACGTTCCAATCTGGGGAGCAGGGTGAGCTCCCACTGTTAGCCCCAGCTTCTGCCAACCTAGCAGTTCGAAAACATGCCAATGTGAGTAGATCTATTGGCAGGAAGGTAACATTGGTGCCCATGGCCATATGAACTCGGGGCATAAATAATTAATAAAAATTAAATAATTAAATAAAATAAAATAATGAAGATTAAATTAATTTTTATTCAATTCTATTAAATTAAAAAAATTAAAAAGGTAAACAGGGTGGTTGTATGTTTTCTGGGCTGTCTGGCCATGTTCCAGGAGTATTCTCTCCTGACGTTTCGCCCGCATCTGTGGCAGGCATCCTCAGACAACAAATTAAAAAGGTAAACTTCAGTGGACACTCATGAGGATTTGGTTCATGAGTAAACAACAAAAAAAAACCTGACAAATTTGGGGGGGGGGTGGTTGAACCCCTTACCAGCCCTGCACCTGAACCCTGGGAAGCACTCCCTGGCAGGAGAGGCAGCTGTGGAACAGTGGAACTGCCTGCGGCGCTGCTTCCCTGGGAGGCGTTGAGGCGAGGCGGAGAGGCGGGTGGGTCTAGGTGTCCTCGTGGGTTCCCTTGGGCTCCTGACTGGGGAAAGGGGCGTGTGTGGAGGGAGGGAGGGAGGGAGGGAGGGATGCGTCGGGTGCCGGCAAAAGCGCCCGTCAATCACAAGCCAAGCGGCGAATGTGCGGCAGAGGGAAAGAAGGAGAGAGAGAGAGAGAGAGAGAGAGAGAGAGAGAGAGAGAGAGAGCTCCTTCTTCCCTCCTTCCTTCCTTCCTTCCCTCGTTCCCTCCCTCTTTGCAGACAGGTGAGGGGCGTTGCGAGGCCGAGGAAGAGGAGGAGGAGGAGAAGAAGAAGGAGAAGAAGGAGGAGGAGGAGGAGGAGGAGGAGGAGGAGGAGGAGGAAGGCTGGGCTCTCCCTCCCTCCCTCTCTCCTTCTCTTTCCTTCCTCCTTTCCTTCCTTCCTTCCTTCCTTCCCCGCCTCGTCGCAGCTTCGGGAGGCAGAGGCGGAGCAGGATCGCCTTCCCTTCCTTCCTTCCTTCCTTCCTTCCTTCCTTCCTTCCTTCCTTCCTTCCTTCCTTCCTTCCTTCCTTCCTTCCTTCCTTCCTTCCAGCGTCTCTTTCCTTCTTCTTCTCCTTCTGCTTCTCCCTCCGGAGCCCTTCTCCCTTCACTGCAGAGGAGGAGAGGCAGACCCCACTCTCCCTCCAGGAAAGGAAAGGAAAGGAGGAAGGAAGGAGAGGAGGAGAGGAGGAGGCAGCGCTTGCCTTCCCAGCCCTTCTTCTTCCCTCCCTTCCTCCTCTCCTCCCTTCTTCCCTTCCCTCCCTCCCCGAGGGGATGGTGGAGGCGCCCCGGGGGCACGGAGGCGGGCGGGGGCTCCTCCCGGGGCCGGGCACCACTGCCTCCCAGGCGCCTTCCTCCTCCTCCTCCTCCTCCTCCTGCTCCTCTCCTCCCTTCCCTCCTTCCTCCTTCCCTCCTTCCTCCCTCGCCCTCCGCCACCATGGGACCCTGGGCGCCCGGCCTCTGGCTCGTCGTCGGACTGGCCTCCTTGGCCCTCGCTTTGGCCCAGGTAAGAACACCGACAGCCGCCTCGCCATTCGCCAACCTATCTTTCTATCTATCTATCTCTCTATCTATCATCTATCTATCTATCTATCTGTCTGTCTGTCTGTCTATCTGTGTATCTATCTGTCTACTTATGTACCTATGTATGTATCTCTACATGTATCTACCTACCTACCTACCTACCTATTTATCTATGTTTCTATCTATCTGCTTGTCTGTCTATGTATGTATCTCTGTATGTATCAACCTACCTACCTGTCTAAAATATCTATCCATGTATTAATCTGTTTATCTACCTATCAGTCAGTCTATCTAGCTCATCTACCTATGTATCTATCTGTGTATCTATCTATCTATTTACCTACCTACCTATGTATGTATGTATGTACCTACCTACCTATCTATCTGGCTATTTATGTATCTATTTATATATGTACCTACCTACTTATCTATCTATCAATCAGTCAATCAATGTATCTATCTATCTATCTATCTGCCTATCTATGTATCTATGTATGTACCTATCAATCAATGTATCTATCTATCTATCTGCCTATTTATGTATCTATTTATGTATGTACCTACCTACCTATCTATCTGGCTATCTATGTATCTATTTATATATGTACCTACCTACTTATCTATCAATCAGTCAATCAATCAATGTATCTATCTATCTATCTATCTATCTATCTGCCTATCTATGTATCTATGTATGTACCTATCAATCAATGTATCTATCTATCTGCCTATTTATGTATCTATTTATGTATGTACCTACCTACCTACCTATCAATCAATGTATCTATCTATCTATCCATTTATCTGCCTATCTATGTCTCTATTTATGTATGTACCTACCTACCTATCAATCAACCTATCTATCTATTTATATATGTACCTACATACCTGTCAATTAACCAATCAATCAATGTATCTATCTATCTGTATATATATATATATCTATCTTCCTATCTATGTATCTATTTATTTATTTATTTATGTACCTACCTACCTATCAATCAATCAATGTATCTATCTATCTATATCTGCCTATCTATCTATCTATCTATCTATCTATCTACCTATCTATATCTGCCTATCTATCTATCTGCCTATCTATCTATCTATCTATCTATCTATCTATCTGTTTATGTCTCTATTCATGTATGTATCTCCCGTGCTACCTATCTCTGTGCCTATCCCTGGGGGAGTCTTCCTTGGGGAACCTGCAAGGATCCCGGCAACCCCCCCCCCCCCGCCTTGATTGGCACCCCAGCCCTGTCTGGACCCCCCCAACCCCCCCTGTCCCTCCTGACTGGCATTGGCCACCCTTCCCAGTCCGTCTCCCCGCAGGGTGGAGTGCCCTTCTCAGCAGGGTTATAAGTAGCTCTTGGAAGAGTCTCAGTAGTGTTTATGAGTATGATTTCTTCCTCCCGACTAATACTGGAGACTCTCGCCTGTGTCTGCTCTGGCATTATGAGCGCCCTTATTAGCATTAGTATTTTTATTAGTATACTACTACTAGTATTAGTATTAGGACGAGTGTTTGGAACTCTTGCCTTTCCTCTTTGGGACTGACTCCTCCCCTCATTAGTATTTTATTAGTTATTTTTATTAATATTATTACAGCCATCTTTATTAGTATCATGATTAGCATTTGGAACTCCGGCCTTTCCGCTATGGGACCGGCTCCCCCCTCCCCCTCCCCACGATGAGCATTTTATTAGCAGTATTAGCATTTTTATTAGTATTATTGCTACTACCCCGATTAGTATTCTCTGACCATTATTCCTGCTTTGGAACGGGCTTCGGTAGGATCAGTGCCCTTTTTGAGGATTTTATGAGCAGCATTAGTGTTGTATTCGCATTTTTATTCTGGTATTATTGCTCCCCTCGTGATTAGTATTAAATAATTAGTATTTGCAATTACAACCTTTCTGCTTTGGGATGGGGTCTCTGCATGATTGGCATCCTATTAGTAGCTTGAATAAGTATTTTTATGAGTATGATGATGATGATTATTGTGTTGTCGAAGGAAGGCTTTCATGGCTGGAATCATTGGGTTGCTGTGAGTTGTCTGGGCTGCCTGACCATGTTCTAGCAGCATTCTCTCCTGACTCTTTCACCCACCTCTATGGCAGGCATCCTCAGAGGTTTTTGAGGTCTGTTGGAAACTAAGCAAGTGAGGTTTATGTATCTGTGGAATAATGTCCAAAGTGGGAGAGAGAAAGAACTCTTGTCTGCTTGAGGAAAGTGTGAATGTTGCCATTGGCCAGCTTGATTTGCATTGAATAGCTTTGCAGTGTCAAAGTCTGGCTGCTTCCTCAGAGGCTTTTGAGCCCTGTGTGGGAAACTAGCCAAATGGTGTTTACTGTATATATATCCCTGTGGAATGATGTCCAGGGTGGGAGGAAAGCGTGAATGTTGCAATTGGCCACCCCGATTAGCATTGCATGGCCTTGCAGCTTCAAAGCCTGGCTGCTTCCTACCTATATATCTGTGGAATAATCTCCAGGGTGGGAGAAAGCACTCTTGTCTGCCTCAGGCAGATTGATGAGCCAGCTTGATTAGCATCAAATAGCCTTTCAGCTGCTAAGTCAATCAGTGGGGGTGAAGTGTCCCTCTGTAATATCATTGGATTGGCTGTTGCTAGGTGATGTGTCCCTCTGTGATGTCACTGGATTGGCTGTTGGTAGTCGAAGGATTGGCTGTTGCTAGGTGAGGAGTCCCTCTGTGATGACCACTTTGATCACCTTCCCCCAGGCAGGGAGCAGCCAGGCTTTGATGCTGCAAGGCAATTCAATGCTAATCAAGGTGGCCAAGGGCAACATTGTCACTTTCCTTAAGCAGACTAGAGTTTCTTTCTTCCACCCAGGACATTAATGACCCCTCCCCTAAGGCAGGAAGCAGCCAGGCTCTGAAGCTGCAAGGCCATTCATTGCTAATCAAGGCTGCCAATGGCAACGTTCCCACTTTCCTCAAGCAGACAAGAGTTCTTTGCAAGGAGGACTCCTCTCGATATTTTCCAAGAGGGGAAACCTGTAGGATTGGCATTGCTTCAGGAATAGATATCTATAGATATATATGGAATGTCTATATATAAATATGTGTGTGTGTGTGTGTGTGTGTACATACTCATGCCCCACCCAGGCGGATGGGGAGGGAACAAAGTTCTGTGTTGACATGAGAAGGGATTGCCAGCCAAGAAAACACACGCACCCTTTCCGTGCAAGAAAGGTTTTGCCACGTTCCTCGGCAGCAAGAAACGGATCTCCCGGATGATCCCGGATGGTCTCTCTTTGCCTGCACCCTGTGTACTGTAACTGCAGGTTTGGGGTGTGTCCACACTGTGAAATTAACTCAGTTTGGTTCCTCATCCGTGACCATGGGAGTCCTCTTTGACAGAGAAGGCCTCGGGTTATCCCAAGCGCTGCCAGATAGGATCATTGCTACGGTGTCTATGCAACACTCAAACATCTAGGCCATGATTGTGATTTTTTGGGAGTAGCTTGGCATTGAATGTCAACCCAATGAAGGCAGCCGGATTGAGTCTTGAAGGCACATGTTTCTCAAAGCAATGCCTTCCACTAGGTCTCTCGTTTAATAAGGAGTCGAATCACAGAAGAGAGGGTTGTTGTATGTTTTCCGGGCTGTATGGCCATGTTCCAGAAGTATTCTCTCCTGACGTTAACCTCATAACCTCTGAGGATGCCTGTCATAGATGTGGGCGAAACATCAGGAGAGAATACTTCTAGAGCATGGCCATACAGCCCGGAAAACATACAACAACCCTGTGATCCCAGCCATGAAAGCCTTCGACAACTCACAGAAGAGAGCTTTCAGGAGGGGAGAGGCCAATCCCACCCTCCTTTCCCATACAAATCTTTGGCCATGGATAGGCACCTGCCTCTTGCTGCTGGCCCAGGGTTTGGAATGCAGCTTGGACATGGATTTAACATTTTCCCTCCCCTTCTTTCTCTCGTTTTTCCCCAAAGGAAGCTGAGATCCCGCAAGAGGTGATTGAGCGCCTGGCGCACAGCGAGATCCACAGCATCCGCGACCTGCAGCGCCTCCTGGAGATTGACTCCGTAGGTAAATTATTCCCAGGCCTTTCCTACATTCGAAAACGCAGTGATGGGGATGAGATAATAATCATATCACCCCTTGTGTCCCAGTATTTTTTTTCTTCTTCTTCTCCTGCGACAAGGCAAATACCTGGACCCTGTTACTGCTCTTCTTCCGGTCCATTCAGTAGAGGTTTATAACATACTAGCTGTGCCCAGCCACATGTTGCTGTGGCAAAGTCTGGTGGTATGGGAAATAAAGTACAGTAGAGTCTCACTTATCCAACATAAACGGGCTGGCAGAACGTTGGATAAGCGAATATGTTGGATAATAAGGAGAGATTAAGGAAAAGCCTATTAAACATTAAATTGGGTTATCATTTTACAAATTAAGCACCAAAACATCATGTTATACAACAAATTTGACAGTAAAAGTAGTTCAGTATGCAATAATGCTATGTAGTAATTACAAATTTTACAAATTTGTATTTACAAATTTAGCATCAAAATATCACGATATATTGAAAACATTGACTACAAAAATGCGTTGGATAATCCAGAACGTTGGATAAGCGAGTGTTGGATAAGTGAGACTCTACTGTATTGAGGAATTGGTGGTAGTTAAGGTCAAGGGTAAAGGTGCCAGCCTGTTTATGTTGGATAAGTGAGACTCTACCGTATATTGATAATCTTATATTATCTGCTTAGAACCGGATTATATGAGGCCCCTTCTACACCGCTGGATAAAATGCACACTGAAGTGAATTATATGGCAGTGTGGATTCAAGATAACCCAGTGCAAAGCAGATAATATAAGATTATAAATGGGTTCTATAGCTGTGTGGAAGGGCCTTGAGTCTACACTGCCATATAATCCAGTTCAAATCAGATAATCTGTATTTTATAGGCAGTGTGGAAGAGGCCTAAGTGAGGCCTAACTCTGCCTGTCCCCTGGGCTGAGTGGGTTGCTAGGAGACCAAGTGGGCGGAGCTTAACCTTCTAACTGGCAGCAATTGTATAAAAACAATTATTCCTCTCCCTCTAATTAGGACTTTATTTTTCTTTTCTTTTTGTTGTATCAACCCAGAGGCGTGGATGAGGGGTTGTGCTGTCAATTTTCAAGGTTGTGGGGTGTTTAGTTTTGTTGTTTTGTCCGCTGCCATGATTCCATTACTCTTTTATATATATAGATTGCACACAGACAGCATTTGCCTTGCCCCCAATGGAATAAGTTCACTGCGCCTGACTATTCGCTCTTGGTTTTGAGTATGTTTTAATGTGTTAGATGCTTTATGTTTATGTGTTTTAAATGTATTTATGTGATAGTATTTTATTGTGTGTTGCTGGGCTTGGTCCCCATGTGAGGTACCCTGAGTCCCTTCAGGGAGGTGGGACGGCATATAATAATAATAATAATAATAATAATAATAATAATAATAATAATAATAATAATAATAATAACTGCAAAAGGCCACCCTACTGGGATCTGCACGCATCATCCGAAAATACATCACACAGTCCTAGACACTTGGGAAGTGTTCGACTTGTGGTTTTGTGATACGAAATCCAGCATATCTATCTTGTTTGCTGTGTCATACAATGTCTTTGTGTCAATAATAATAATGATAATAATAATGATAATAATAATAATAACAACTGCAAAAGGCCACCCTACTGGGATCTGTGCGCATCATCCGAAAATACATCACTCAGTCCTAGACACTTGGGAAGTGTTTGACTTGTGATTCTGTGATACGAAATCCAGCATATCTATCTTGTTTGCTGTGTCATACAATGTCGTTGTGTCAATAATAATAATAGTAATAATAATTTTATTTTTATATCCCACCTCCATCTCCCCGAAGGGACTCAGGGTGGCTAACACGGGGCCAAGCCCAAACAATTATGAATAAAATTGTTTCATTAATGTGGCAGTTTCATATTCTTCATGGTGGATACCATAGGCCATTCCTGTTCCCATTCTGCAGGTTGTAGATTGTGGTTCAAGTTGTGCTTTGAACAGTTTCCTACTGATAATATCGAGAGTGTTTCCTTCCTTTTGACTTCGACACTGGTTCACATGCGCACGGGTTGGGCTGTGGTTTGTTTTTCCTTATGAGAAGCCAGGTTGGAATTCCCATGGAAGCCAATGGTCCTAGGCTGCTGGGGACCATTTGAAAGGGAAGTTTGGACTGTGTTTCTCAAATCTGTATCGATCGTCTTAACATGTGCAGGAGAGATGTGTGCATGCGTTCCACTATTTATTTTTTTGGAGGACGATGCCTCTTGGCACAGTTGCATTCCAGATCCCATAACCAGATACTGACGGGGATTGTGTGCACGTGTCATTTGATATATTTCTCCGTGTCGCAGGCTTCCTTTCTCTAGTTATTTCTATTTTGGAACTCGCCGGCTTCTTTAAAAGAGAGACGCTGCATTTTCGACTCTATGGACTGTGTGTGACTTTCTATTTTGGTCGGCTCCGTGTTATTTTTTCCGAGGGAATTTTTCCAGCCGGGAAGAATTCTCATCGTATGGCCAGTAGTTTCTGCCACTGTGTTGTTATCCTTAAGGTCCAGAGCTTCAGGCTCAATATATTTATATCCATATACATAATAATAGTGAATGTGTGTGTGTTCAATCCATGTTCACATACTTCGGGAAAACCAACCCCTCCCACAATCATCATCATCATCATTTAATTACTTATTAATCGCCCTCCATCCATGATGCTCTAGGCGATTTACAAGATAAAATTGTAAAGGATAAAAATACATACATAAAAATATTAATAAAATAATATTTTCTGCATCAATGGAATGACAAATCCTTTGCAGGGCCGACTTGCATCTTGCGAATATTTCTCTCCTGCAAGAGACCCTTTGCACGCTGTTGTCACTTGTCAGCATTTTGCCTGATGATATATTGCGCCCTGAGCGATGGCTGTGTTGATTTTGAGATATATATATATATATATATATATATATATATATATATATATATATATATATATAAAAATATATATGGAAGCGAGGGGGAAGGCAGCCCTCCCTCGTACTTGTACGCCAAGGGAAGTCTCTCTCGTCTCTACCCATCGCGTTTCCTGAGCCAAGAATCTGGCAAGTTGTTGCTTGCGTTGTTCATAGCGGAGGAGCTGCGCCGTTGAAACAAAGGCCGCATAGTTGTTCCGCTCTTTCTTTTTTTCTTGATTCCAGGGGCCCTTTGGAAGCTGAACTTGAGCTTGAACACTTGCTCTGCCTTCTCAGGAAGGGCGCTCTGGTTTCACTGCAAATGCGAGTAGATCAATAGGTACTGCTCCGGCGGGAAGGTAACGGTGCTCCATGCAGTCATGGCCTTGGAGGTGTCTACGGACAACGCTGGCTCTTTGGCTTAGAAATGGAGATGAGCACCAACCCCCAGAGTCAGACATGACTGGACAATGTCAGGGGAAAACATGATCGCGGACCCATTTGCACTGAGCAAATAATAACAACAACAACTTTATTTTTGTATCCGGCCTCCATCTCCCCGAAGGGACTCGGGGTGACTCATATGGGGACAAGCCCTAACACATTTGTAAAAACGCAGGTCAATAAAATTAAAACATTATGAATACATAAAAGAACATCAAACAACATCAGTAAGGTTAGGTAAAGGCAAAGATTTTCCCCTGATGTTAAGTCTCATTGTGTCCGACTCTGGGGGTTGGTGCTCATCTCCATTTCTAAGCCAAAGAGCCGGCGTTGTCCGCAGACACCTCCAAGGTCATTTGGCCACTGGCATGACTGCATGGAGCGCTGCTACCTTCCCACCGGAGCAGTACCTATTCATCTACTCACATTTGCATGTCCGTAGACACCTCCAAGGCCATGTGGCCACTGGCACAACTGCATGGAGTGCTGTTACCTTCCCGCCGGAGCGGTACCTATTCATCTACTCACCTTTGCATGTTTTTGAACTGCTAGGTTGGCAGAAGCTGGGGCTAACAGCGGGAGCTCATCCCACTCCCTAGATTCGAACTGGCAACCTTTCAGTCCGCAAGTTCTGCATCTCAGTGGCTTAATCCGCTGCAGCACCGGGGGCTCCTTATCCCAGATTAGACTCCTATAATCTAGTTCCAAGTGGACAGTTATGCCCAGCATTGTCATCTCAGCAGGCTCACATCTTCCAGTCCTCACTAGGGATGCATCTACACAGCTGGTCAATGCAGCATGATGAAATCATGGGAGCAGTAGTTTTACAAGGTCCTGAGCCTTCTCTGCCAAAGAATGTTGTGAGGCCTGTTGGAAACTAGGCCAGTGGGTTTATATATATCTGTGGAATAATGTTCAGCCTGGGAGAGAGAACTCTTGTCTGTTGGAGGCAAGTGGGAATATTGCCATTGGCCACCTTGATTAGTATTGAATGGCCTTGCAGCTTCAAAGCCTGGCTGCCTTCTGTCTGTATACCTGTGGAATAATCTCCCGGGTGGGAGAAAGAACTCTTGTCTGTTGGATGCAAGTGTGAATGTTACAATCCGCCACCTTGATTGGCATTGAACGGCCTTGTAGCTTCAAAGCCTGGCTGCCTTCTATCTATATACCTGTGGAATAATCTCCCGGGTGGGAGAAAGAATTCTTGTCTGTTGGGTGCAAGTGTGAATGTTACAATCCGCCACCTTGATTGGCATCGAACGGCCTTGTAGCTTCAAAGCCTGGCTGCCTTCTATCTATATACCTGTGGAATAATCTCCCGGGTGGGAGAAAGAATTCTTGTCTGTTGGGTGCAAGTGTGAATGTTACAATCCGCCACCTTGATTGGCATCGAACGGCCTTGCAGCTTCAAAGCCTGGTTGCTTCCTGCCTGGGGGGGGGGAATCGATTGTTGTGAGGTGTTAGCTGGCCCTGATTGTTTCCTAACTGGGATTTTCCCTGTTTTCTGAGTATTGTTCTCTAGGAGTTGCAGGGCTAAATTTATAGAAGTGAGTGAAGGCGAATCACGGGTTTGTGTGCCTCTTCTGTCCCACATATGAGGGAAGGAAGCCCAATTTTTTTCACCTCTTGTTTATTTTCAGAATGTATTTATAATCCTGCTCAAAACAGATTGAACGCTTTGCGAAACGACCAGGCTTGTTGATGAACCAGGAGCCAGGTCTGCTCCATCAGGCAGAAAGGCCAATTTGTTCATTGGCAGAGTGTTCTGCAAAGATCACCAATGTGCTGATAAGGAAAGGAGATAATTCTGGCTACAATAATGGCCAAATCAGGACACACTCCCTGAGTTTCACAGCCTACATATGTGTGTGTGTGTGTTATAGTTGCTGCAGACGAAACTGGCTTTTGGCAGTCTCTTGTAGACATGTCTGCCTTGATACAGAAATGTGTGACGGTATCTAAGGAGGTCAACATATTACTCTATTTTTAGGACTGCTGTTTCATAAAGGTTTTTTTTTTTAATTGCCTTTTTGCTGGCTAATTGATGATAGCACGCCTAATGATTCCACCTGAACATTAGGAAGAACTTTCTCACTGTGAGAAGGGCTGTTCAGCAGTGGAACTCTCTGCCGCGGAGTGTGGTGGAGGCTTTTAAGCAGAGGCTGGATGGCCATCTGTTGGGGTGATTTGAATGTCATTTTCCTGCTTTTTACCAGAATGGGGTTGGACTGGATGGTCCGTGAGGTCTCTTTATGATTCAATGATTCTATGACCATGGGTGCATCTACTTGGGCCCTCCAGGTGTTTTGGACTACAACTCCCACAATTCCCACAAGGCGGTTCAGAGGGGTCGCCAAAGACCAGCATCTTCTGTCCGTCCTGGGGGTTCTGTGTGGGAAGTTTGGCCCAATTCGATTCTTGGTGGAGTTCAGAATGTTCTTTGATTGTCGGTGAACTATAAATCCTCGCAACTAAAACTCGCAGGTGTCAAGGTCTATTTCCCCCAAAACCCACCAGTATTCAAATTTGGGCATATTGAGTACATGTAACAAGTTTGGTCCAGATCCATCATTGTTTGGGTTCTCAGTACTCTCTGGATGTAGGTGAACTACAACTCCCAAATTCAAGGTCAGTGCCCACCAAACCCTTATAGTATTTCCTGTTGGAAGTTCTGTGGGCCAAGTTTGGTTCAGTTCCATCATTGGTTTGGTGGAGTTCAGAATGTTCTTTGATTGTAGGTGAACTATAAATCCCCGCAACTAAAACTCACAAATGTCAAGGTCTATTTCCCCCAAAATCCACCAGTTTTCAAATTTGGATGTATCGGGTATTGGTGCGAAATGTGGTCCAGTGAATGAAAATCCATCCTGCATACCAGATATTGACATTGCCATTCATAACAGGAGCAAAAAATGACAGTGATGAAGTAGAAACAAAAATAATGTGATGGTTGGGGGTCAGCACAACACGAGGAACTGTACTAAGGGGTCGTGGCATTAGGAAAAACCACTGGTATATGTAAGGGGTGTATATATATTCTGTGTGTAATGAATGTTGTTTGATGGCTTAGTCAGATAGCAGGGACCGGAACTGGTTTCGTTTGACTTGTAAACACATTGGCATACAGATCTTTGTCTTTCCATGTGATCTCACCCTTTGTTGGTAGTACTAATAGGATAACAATTCTGCTCCTTGGGCATGACTGTTACTGAAAACGTGTTAAATATTACCTTTCCTTGGAACAAGGAACTGTGGCGACTTCTTAAGCTTTCTTCCCCTTTAGTACCACAGACAGAGGCCTTTATGTTGGGTCTGGAGCTGGGCATGCTCGGAGACCGAGAATCGAAATCCACGGGAGTTTGGAGTCATTGGATCTCCAAACAAGGCATGCACCTAAGGCGGCCACGGAAAGGTCCCAGGGCTGCTGCTTGTCTGTGTGTTGACGGTGTTGCGATGTGGATGAATCACAGCCCGGAGGGCGTGCGTTTTGTGTTTCCTTTGGAAGGCGCTGAAGGCACCTGGGCTGGCCTCTCGTCTGGCTGCACACCTGAGGCACTCGCTCGGCGATGTCATGACCGCAGGCAGGCCCGTTGGGTGTGATTCCCGGGCAAAGCAAAAGCAACACAAGGCTTGGCTTATTATTTGCAGAGCCAGCCGGGCGTGAAGAATACTTGACTCTTCACCCAAGCCAGGCATCACACAGGTCGCACCTTGTGTTGCCCTGCTGCGGAGTTCCCAGTGGCACAGCGGGTTACATCCCTGAGCTGCTGAACTTATAATAATAATAATAATAATAATAATAATAATAATTTAACAAAAACAGGAAAAACTCAGCCGCTCTCAGGACCTCAAGATTGAACTTCAAAGACTCTGGCAGAAACCAGTGCAGGTGGTCCCGGTGGTGATGGGCACACTGGGTGCCGTGCCAAAAGATCTCAGCCGGCATTTGGAAACAATAGACATTGACAAAATCACAATCTGCCAACTGCAAAAGGCCACCCTACTGGGATCTGCGCGCATCATCCGAAAATACATCACACAGTCCTAGACACTTGGGAAGTGTTCGACTTGTGATTTTGTGATATGAAATCCAGCATGTCTATCTTGTTTGCTGTGTCATAATAAAATAATAATAATTTTATTCTTATACCCTGCCCCATCTCCCCGAAGGGACTTGGGGCGGCTTACATGGGCCATGCCCAGACATAACAATATAAAAGCGAACAATGCAATAAAACAAATCAATCAACAATAAAAACAGCAATATTGATAAAAACAGTCATAAAAGGTCAGCATACAAAATAGGTATTAAAAACATGAGTTGAATTCACTTATAATTATAATAATAACTTTATTTTTATACCCCGCCCCATCTCCCTGAAAGGACTTGGGGCGGCTTACATGGGGCCATGCCCAGGCGAAACAGACAATATAATACCCACAATATAAAAACAGATCAATAAAAACAAATAAGATCATCCATACCTCACAACCTCTGAGGATGCCTGCCATAGATGTGGGCGAAACGACAGGACAGAATACTTCTGGAACATGGCCACACAGCCCGAAAGACATACAACAACCCCAACAAATAAGATCGCATATACAAAAATCATACATGAATAAAATCCTGAAAAGAACCTAAAAACGAACTGGGCCAAAAGTGGCCTGGGCTGTGGCGCAGGCTGTTGAGCAGCCAGGTGCAGCCAGCTGCAACAAATCACTCTGACCAAGAGGCCAGCTCGGAGTCTGTGTTTGTCTTTGTTTTTGTTCTATGTTAAGGCGTTGAATGTTTGCCTTATATGTGTAATGTGATGGGCCCTGAGTCCCCTTCGGGGTGAGAAAGAAGGGCAGAATATAAATACTGTAAATAATAAATACTGTAAATAAAAGTGTGAGTAGTGCGAGCTATAATTAGGGGAGAGGCAGGTAACCGAGGCAGTAGTCCCGCTGCAATGCTAGGGAAGGAGTGCACAGGAAGAATATATCCGGCGAACAGAGTGAAAAATGCTATAAAATAAAATAGACAACTGGGCGATCCCAAGCGCCTGCTGTTAGCTCAAGCTATTGCCAACCTAGCAGTTCGAATACATGCAAATATGAGTAGATCAATAGGTACCGCTCCTATCAGCAGGAAGGTAACAGCGCTCCATGCAGTCATGACCTTGGAGGTGTCTATGGACAACGCCGGCTCTTCGGCTTGGAAACGGAGATGAGCACCAAACCCCAAAGTCGGACACGACTGGACTTAATGTCAGGGGAAGTCTTTACCTTGACCGAGTGTCCTGGTGCATGTTGACGTCTGTTGCCTATTCTTAGCAGAGAAGGTGAAACTATCCTAATGGATGGTGGTTAATTGCTCGGCAGATGAAACGATCAAGCTCTGCCTTCATCCACAGGCTTGACAACAGAGAGAGAATCTTCACAAGACGTTGCCTGTTGCATTGTCAAACCCAGCTGCTTCTTTTCCCACCTGAGCACTAAGGTGAGCAGCATGTGTTTATTTTTCCATGTGCCAGGCGCTTGCGACGATCCCTAATTGGTTTCACTGGGCATAGGTGTCCTTCACAGGCGCATCTCGTGTCTGCTCATCGGAAGAAAGATTTGGAAAGTCGGAAATTAAAGGCATCCGTCAAGGTCTCCTGCGGTGGGCGGATGGAGGGAGAAAGAGAGAGCACAGGGAAGAAGCGGAGAAAGGAAACCCAAGGGACGAGTGAGCTCTTTCGCTTTCCTGCTCACAGATTTGGAGCCACATTGTGTTCATGTTCATGGTTCCCTCCTTTCTGTTGAAATGGTCCACCTGCTTCTGGTGGATCTCAATGGCTTCTCTGTGTCGTCTGATGTGGTTGTGAGAGCGGTCCAGCATTTCTGTGTCCTCGGATAATACTCTGTGTCCAGGCTGGTTCATGGGTTGCTCTGCTCTGGCTGAAATAGTCTGCAAAGACTCTCATGTTCCTTGATGCATGTCTGGGCAATGCTCCTGCGTGTGGTGTTCCCACATCGACATGGGATATGGTAGACGCCTGCAGACGTGAAAGGATCCCTCTTGTCCGTCGCTGAACATCTCCATTTCCAAGCTGAAGAGCCAGCGTTGTCCGTAGACACCTCATAGGTCATGTGGCCATGCCACTGCGTAGACTAGTCCACAGCTGCATGGGATATGGTAGACTTCTGCAGAGGTGAAAGGATCCCTCTTGTCCTTCGCTGAACATCTCTATTTCCAAGCTGAAGAGCCGGCGTTGTCCGTAGACATGTGGCCATAGGCATGACTGCATGGAGCGCCGTTGCCTTCCTGCCGTAGCGGTAGCTATTGATCTACTCGCATTTACAGGTTTTCAAACTGCTACCTTGGCAGAAGGTTGAGTAGGTCTTGTTCTTGGCCTTGCAGCTCTTCTGATGTCTGTGGTGGAGTCTCCATTGGCCTGGAGAGCCCAGTTTTGGTGGTGGTTCACTTCACCAAGAAAGGAGTCGTCCCCCCCCCAGGCAGGAAGCAGCAAGGCTACTCAATGCTAATCAAGCCGGCCAATGGCAACATTCACACTCATCTCAAACAAGTCTTCAAAGCAGATATGACTGGACTTAACGTCAACCTCAAAACCTTTACCTTTACCTATATCGTTATGTGTTTAGTATATTTCTCAAAAATATTTCCATATGAGTTTGAAAGAAAGCGCGGCTGGTCCGGTGCCTCCCTTGTGAGCATCACGGTTCTGTCAGGATTCGAACAAGACGATTCCGTGCCCGGCACTTCAGGCTCGTCTCGGCGTCTCCTCCGCTTATTCAGCAGCCGGATTATTCTCCGTTGACACCCGATCCGCACAGAAGAGCCGTGTGCTTGGTTCGAGTGCTCGGTCGCTTGGCAGCGCCTGGCCGGCTTCCCAGAGCCTTTGCTGCATCATGCGTGCTTTCCTTCCCGGCCCTGATGCCCTTCCATGTTCAACACTCTGGTTGCCGTGTTATCAAAGGACCCCAGGAATCAGTCCTCTGCCCATCACAGGCCTTGGAAAGCTTGACAGACATGAATCCGCTCCCTGGAACCCCATGGGATGGGTGTGTGGGGTTGTTGTTCTCC
This sequence comes from Anolis carolinensis, assembly GCF_035594765.1. NCBI lineage: Eukaryota > Metazoa > Chordata > Lepidosauria > Squamata > Anolidae > Anolis > Anolis carolinensis. The sequence continues at coordinate 558,258 of NW_026943824.1, forward strand.
ATCACAAGGTCGAGGTGGAGTTAATTTGGGCTTTTTTGAGTGTGTTATCTCGCCTGCAAACATCCAAAAGCCCATTCATTCCTGCTGCATTCTCTGCTGACATCTGTGTATTTTAAAGCTGCGGTGGAAGTATTTCATTCTGTATCACTGTCTGCTTCATAATAATAATAATAATAACAACAACAACAACAGGGATCTGCGCGCATCATCCGAAAATACGTCACACAGTCCTAGACACTTGGGAAGTGTTCGACTTGTGATTTTGTGATACGAAATCCAGCATGTCTATCTTGTTTGCTGTGTCATAATAAAATAATAATAATAATAATAATAATAATAATAATAATAATAATAATATAATAATAATCCTAGACACTTGGGAAGTGTTCGACTTGTGATTTTGTGATACGAAATCCAGCATATCTATCTTGTTTGCTGTGTCATACAATAATAATAATAATAATAATAATAGGTAAAGGTTTTCCCTTGACATTAAGTCCAGTCGTGTCCAACTCTGGGGGTTGGTGCTCATCTCCATTTCTAAGCCAAAGAGCCAGCATTGTCCATGGACACCTCCAAGGTCATGTGGCCACTGGCATGACTGCATGGAGTGCCGTTACCTTCCCGCCAGAGTAGTACCTATTGATCTACTCGCATTTGCATGTTTTCAGACTGCTAGGCTGGCGGAAGCTGGGGATACTCCGCTCCTCGGATTCGAACCTGCAACCATTTGGTCCACAAGTTCAGCAGCTCAGCACTTTAATACGCTGCGCCACTGGGGGCTCCCACCACCACCACCACCACAACAACAATAATAACAGTTTTATTTATATACCATTCAGTTTCCCTGAGAGGACTCAGGGCGGTTTCCAACATGTGTACGAAAAACATTCACTTGTCAAAAACATCACGCAACAAAGTTAAACACAGTAAACATAATAAACAACATCATAAGACAGAACCAAAAACAATTCTATTAAAATGGACACAGTTACAAATCCAGATCAGTATATTCTTAATGTATCATCGAAGGCTTTCATGGCCGGAATCACTGGGTTGCGGTGAGTCTTTAGAGCTGTCTGGCCATGTCCCAGAAGCATTCTCTCCTGACGTTTTGCCCACATCTATGGCAGGCATCCTCAGAGGTTGTGAGGTCTGTTGGAAACTCACCACAACCCAGTGTCTGCTTATTCTTGCAGGGAAATATCCCATTGTTTTGCAAAAACTCCAAGAAAACAAGATTCTCGTTAATGCAAAGGAATCTCATTAGTCTCTTGTTTGGTCGCCTATTTTCACCAAGAAGGCAACCCTCCTCTTCCTCTGGTTTGTTGTTGCCGCCCGATCCGTGCCACGCCAAGTTTTCTATCTCTGCTTTTTCTCATGGCCCTTTAACCCACGCGGTCGGATTATTTAAGGAACGGGACATGTCTGGATACGGCCCCGGCGTCTGCAGTTGTCTCTCAGATGCCACTCCGAAAGGTTACGGATCTCTCTCTGCAAAAGATTGGCTCCGCAACACACAGGTTGCAGCTTGTTCTGAATTTATTCGAGGGCTTTATTTCCCCCCCGGAGACATGGGAGACGGAGGCAGAGAGGAGCGCATTGATCGAGGTTGCATTGCTGCTATGTGGAGGATCAGGCATGCACCAAAGCACCCTAAGAAGATTCTGTATGTCATGCTAGTTAAGCCACACAACGCCCAAATCTGAATATTGGCAAATGATATTGTCATTTGGGAGTTGTAGTTGCTGGGATTTATAGTTCACTTCAATCAAAGAGCCTTCTGAACTCCACCAATGATGGAATTGGCACCCAGAACTCCCATGACCAGCAAGAAATATTGGAAGGGTTTGGTGGATCCTGAGTTTGGGAGTTGTAGTTCACCTACATCCAGAGAGCACTGTGTACCCAAACAAGGATGGATCTGGACCGAATATGAATACTCAATATTCCCAAATGTGAACACAGGTGGAGTTTGGGGAAAATAGGCCTTGACATTTGGGAGTTGTAGTTGCTGGGATTTATAGTTCGCCTACAATCAAAGAGCATTCTGAACTCCACCAACGATGGAATTGAACCAAACTTGGCACACAGAACTCCCAACCGGAAATACTGGAAGGGTTTGAGAGTTGTAGTTCAACTACATCCCGGGAGCACTGTGGACTCAAACAATGATGGATCTGGACCAAACTTGGCACGAATACTCAATATGCCCAAACATAAACACTGGTGGAGTTTGGGGAAAATAGGCCTTGGTATTTGGGAGTTGTAGTTGCTGGGATTTATAGGTCGCCTACAATCAAAGAGCATTCTGAACTCCACCAATGATGGAATTGAACCAAACTTGGCACACAGAACTCCCAACAGGAAATACTGGAAGGCTTTGGGAGTTGTAGTTCACTTTCATCCAGAGAGCACTGTGTACCCAAACAAGGATGAATCTGGACCAAACTTGGCACAAATACTCAATATGCCCAAATGTAAACACTGGTGGAGTTTGGGGAAAATAGGCCTTGGCATTTAGGAGTTGTAATTGCTGGGATTTATCGTTTGCCTACAATCAAAGAGCATTCTGAACTTCACCAATGATGGAATTGAACCAAACTTGGCCCACAGAACTCCCAACAGGAAATACTATAAGGGTTTGGTGGGCATTGACCTTGAGTCTGGGAGTTGTAGTTCACCTACACCCAGAGAGCACTGTGGACTCAAACAATGATGGATCTGGATCAAACTTTGCACAGATACTCAATATGGCCAAATGTGAACACTGGTGGAGTTTGGGGAAAATAGACCTTGACATTTGGGAGTTGTAGTTGCTGGGATTTATAGTTCATCTACAATCAAAGAGCGTTCTGAACTCCACCAATGATGGATCTGGACCAAACTTTGCACGGATACTCAATATTCCCAAACGTGAACACTGGTGGAGTTTGGAGGAAATAGACCTTGGCATTTGGGAGTTGTAGTTGCTGGGATTTATAGTTCACCTACAATCACAGAGCATTCCGAACTCCACCAATGATGGGACTGAACCAAACTTGGCACACAAAACCCTCAATCTCTGAGCTTCCAAACCCAGAGAGCATTCTACGGTTTGTAAAAATACTCAGCGGGATGTGCAGAAAGTGTGAGTTGTCCAGAGATACAGAAGTTCCTGGAACAGGTTGTGGAACTAATGTTCTCCTTCCAGAAAAGATATTCCCCTTTATGAAGGCAGCCCTGAAGTGACCCCGGAAATGTCTCGATAAGGGTTTGTTTGCTCAACACTCTCGTTGATAACCGCGTGTTGGATAAATGTTCAGTTGTGTGCAGTTCTCACTGTTTGTTTTTTGAAGAGAGGTAGAACACATGCTCGGCATGTAAGACTCAGTGCTCAGCTTCTCTGGGCTTTTTATAAAAATAGATCTCCAGGCTGGGAAAGATTTCTGCTTGAAGTACTGAAGGGCTGTTGGATCCGGACTCGTAGCCAGAAAAACATTTCCAGGAGGGACTGAAATGTTCCCCTCCTCCAGAGATGACTTTTGGGATCCATGTTTCTTGATCTGGCATGGGCTCTCAACAAGGTCCTGAAATTAGAGATGTGCACAAAATTTTTTCCTTCGTTTCCTTCGTGCTGTCATTTCGTGTCGACACCATTTTTGTACGAAACTATAGGCGACACGATAAGGAAAGCTGCACAGTCATGGTGATTCTAAGAGGTTGTTCCACTGCCAGTTGCACTCCAAGAATTTTTGGTCTTCTCATTGTGATGTCTCTGTGTGTTTCCTGTATATATAGGATGTCACACGAAATGTCCTCAGACATTTTGGCTAATAGTTCTTCCTTAGCAAGTGACAAACCTTCTATATTAATAGACATAGTCGTTAGCAATGGCCTTGATAAAGACCTTTGGTATTCATCCATTCATCCAATGCTTTTGGGCTTGGAAAGATTGGCCGCTTACAAGAAACGTTGCCCAGGGGACGCCCGACTGAATTTACTCAATCTTCGGGGAGGCTCTTTCCGTGTCCCCCAAATATATATATATATCTGACTATTCCAGTTCCGTTGCCCTTAAGAAGAATATACACCAGGGCCAGGTTTGAACAACTCGGTATTATGATGCAAACTGGTCGCTACTGTAACATCCCAAGAAATGAGAGATTCTGTGTCTGGGGAGATCAAATAGTGGAAGACATTGAACATTTTTTGATTGACTGCCCAGCATATGCCGAACTTAGACACAGTTATTTACATCCATTACTATCTAATTTTAGGTCTCCCAACAGAAATGATCTTCTGACAGTCCTCTTGTAAGGACAAGAAAGATCCACCATAATTAGAGTCAGCCTTTTTATCCTGAAAGCTATCAAGAAAAGAGCACATTTCCTGAAAGAAGAATCAGGAAAATAAGATTTTGTCGGCAAACAGATGGTCAGCTGCCTGTCCTCCCATCCTTTTTGCCTTGTTTTTATTTATGTTGCATTTTGAAATGGTCATATGACTGGTCAAACAAATAAATTTTATATATATATATATATATATATATATATATATATATATATATATATATATATAATTATGCAATATATATATATATATATATATATATATATATATATATATATATATAAATGTAATGTGCATAATTCCCATGGAGTAAACAACAAAACCACTGGAGCAAATCACACCAAATTTGGCCACAAAAGGCATTAGTCATCCAATCAATCTGCTTGCGGCAGCGTGGCAGCAAAAATGGCTAGGCGTGTCAGTGCTGACACGCGTGTCATAGGTTGGCCATCACTGTTCTAGTGGAATGGTATAGCGATAAGGTGCAAAGTGTTGGAATAAAAAGCGGTAGGGGTATGATATGGGGTATGAAAAAGCGGTAGCTATGACCCTAAACACTCCATTCCTTTGTTTTCTAGGATATGACGACATTTCCGAGACAAACTTGATATCTCACAGTGTTCATTCAGCGAAACACCTGCAAGAGAACCACCCCAGGCCCATCCGCAGGAAAAGAAGCGTCGGTAAGGAACTCCGCGGAGGCCATATCTCCATAGGAAGGCAACCGGGCAACGGCGGTCAATGACGGAGCTTTAGGGTTGGCTTTGGAAGGACGATACAGACTCCCTTGGGCAAGGAAGATGAACTTGCAAACCCAAAGAGGAGAAACACTCATGATCTGCTCCTTTTTACAACCAGTCATAGTCTAGTATAGGTGACATGCACCAAACATTCCTTGCATTCATTTTTTTTCATGTTGCAGCACGTTCACAGAGAAGCGTGACTATAGAGTTGTCCTGCTGTCTTGATTCAATTCAGACATTTTCAAGGACTGTTGAGAGGAGAAAGGGCATCCTCTTCTTGAATGTGGGTTGGGCCCAAATCCATATGAACAATATATATATATATAAAAGAGTAATGGCATCACGGCGACCCACAAAACAACAAAACTACAGGCCCCCCAACCTCGAAATTTGACAACACAACCCATCATCCACGCCTCTAGGTTGATACAACAAAAAGAAAAGAAAAATAAAGTCCTACTTAGAGGGAGAGCAATAATTGTTTTTATCCAATTGCTGCCACTTAGAAGGCTAAGCTCCGCCCACTTGGTCTCCTAGCAACCCACTCAGCCCAGTGTTAATAAAAGAATAAAAAATAAAATAAATACAAATAATACAATAAAAACAATTAAAAATACTAAAAAATTAATACAATAAAATACTATGACAAAATAACTAAAAATAATACAACAAAATAATAAAATATAACAAATAAAAAAGATAAGTTACAATAAAATTAATTTAAAAAAATACAAATAACGTCAAATAAAAATTCCACAACAACTTTTAACCAATACCACCACCACTTTGCCACAGCAACGCGTGGCTGGGCACAGCTAGTAATAATATATATTGTATAATATCCAAAAACGGAATGGATCGAACTGAATTATGTGAGACTACACTGCCATATAATCCAGCTCGGTGCAATTAATCTGCATGACGTGGCAGGGTAGATGGGCCCTTGTGAGCCGTTTCCAATGGAAAAAAAAAGATGTTGCCAATCCACTTTTCTCTCATTCCCTTTCCAGAGGAAGCCATTCCCGCCGTCTGCAAAACACGGACGGTTATCTACGAGATCCCACGGAGTCAGATCGACCCGACGTCCGCGAACTTTCTGATCTGGCCTCCGTGCGTGGAGGTGAAGCGCTGCACGGGCTGCTGCAACACCAGCAGTGTGAAATGCCAGCCCTCCAGGATACACCACAGAAACGTCAAGGTGAGAAGGGCTTGGAAGACTCAATCGCGGAGTCGACGTTGGTCACACCTCCTTTATCTCCTCTGCATTGTCTGTAGCTGTAGTTCTTCCTCTGTGCCCGAGGCAGGGCATGGTGGGCAAGGATCCAGATGCGGAGTTGTTTGCACAAGGTGTAGGATCCTTCTAGGTCATGCCATTTGCCCAGGTTGTCCCTTGATCTGCCCATTCTGCTTCTGAGTCTGTTCAGGGACTTCCAAGCCTTTCTTTGTGGGAAACTGACAGCTTTGGAAAATGTTGCAAGTATGAATACTCTGGTCACTTCCATTGGCTGATAAAAAGGACAGTGGACTTTGCTGGCAGGAAGACCAGTCACTTGTCACCACCCAAAGTGACTACAAAGTTTCTGTTGACTTTTTAGGTCGCTTTCCTTTGTCCTCCAGATGCCTTGGTGCTGCTGGAGGAACATTGAGAGGAGCGGTGGTTCCCATGAAACCTTTCCTTGATTTGCGTCTACTGAGAAGAGGCCGGTAGCCAAGCAGTGGGTGGCGTTCACAATATTCAACCTTATTTCTCTCACAATTGGCAGCAACTTCCCGTCACTCATCGGGGAGGGCAATGGCAGTTAGCTTATAGAGTTTATCAACAGGTGTCGGTTTAAGACATCCTGTGATTATTCTACCCGTCTCATTCAGTGCTGTTTTCACCTGCTTCGTGTGGGCAGATTTATGCCAGACAGGGCCGGCAAACTCAGCCGTTGAGGAAGACAAGGCCAGTTCTGACGTTCTCATTAACTTTGGGTCTGCACCCCATGCGCTATTACCCTGTTTCCCTGAAAATAAGACATCCCCAAAAAATAAGACCTAGTAGAAGTTTTGCTGTATTGCTAAATATAAGGCCTCCCCCAAAAGTAAGACCTAGCAAAGTTTTTGTTTGGTAGCATGCGTGGCGCCCGCCAAACAAAACACCATAGCATGCAGGATTGGTATATGTACATAATAATAATAATAATAATAATAATAATAATAATAATAATAATAATTATTATTTTATTTTTATACCCCGCTTCCATCTCCCCAGAAGGACTCGGGGCGGCTTACAGTTGTATATGGAAATAATAGTAGTAACAAGAAATTCTTGACAGGAGTCACAGTTTGTCTGGTTTAGTTATGTTGGTTTGTGATGACAACTACTGTACAGTATAGAATAAATGTTCATTTTTTTTGTTCAACAATGAATATGAATTCTTCTTCATGGAAAAATAAGACATCCCCTGAAAATAAGACCTAGCGCATCTTTGGGAGTAAAAAATAATATAAGACACTGTCTTATTTTCGGGGAAACACGGTAGTACATGTTCACAGGATGTTATTGCGTGCAGCTACTTTCTGTTCGGTGTTCACATGGTGTTTCCTACATGTTCATGGCTCTCACTGTAACCTGGATGTCGGTGGAGAAGGGACATGGGTGTCTCCTGCTCAGTGGGAACTATGGAGGCCGTCTGTGTAAGTGGACACCCACTCCACATACACACATACACATTCTTAATTTTATTATTTATTACATCACTTCTACCCCGCCCTTCTCACCCATCAGGGGACTCAGGGCAGCTTACAATATAAACACGCACATATATATATAATCCATCAAGATTAAAAATTACAATAAAATTAAGAATATACATTAAAAATATACATAATTATATATTTAAATATGCATTTAAAGCGCTTTCCATGTCCAGGTGTGGTCTGTCAGTAGGTCATATATTCATATCTCATTTTTCCTGCTATTTATTTATTTACAATATTTATATTCCGCCCTTCTCACCCCGAAGGGGACTCAGGGCGGATCACATTACACATATAAGGCAAACATTCAATGCCTTAACATAGAACAAAGACAAGACAAAAGCGGGGCTCCGAGCTGGCCTCGAACTCATGACCTCTTGGTCAGAGTGATTCGTTGCAGCTGGCTGCAGCTGGTTGCTCAACAGCCTGCGCCACAGCCCGGCCACAGCATGCTACTCATGCTCAGATGCCTGGTCACTTTTATTATGTGTATAGATGTGTGAAATGATGTCCAGGGTGGGAGAAAGAACTCTTGTCTGTTCGAGGCAGATGTGGATGTTGCCATTGGCCAGCTTGATTAGCTGGGAAGCATTGAATCCATGCAGGAATATTCGATGTTTTGGGGACTACAAGTCTGGTCCTCCAGAGCCAGATTGGAATGATAGATGTTGCTGTCGAAGGAAGGCATCAGGTTGGGGGGAAAACGGAATTAACCGCTCTTGGCCGTTTGTTATTAGGAGCAAAAGAAACGAGCGCCTTCCATTTAGCAAATTGCCTTTTGGTAATTGGATCCCTGGCGGTATCTTTGCCGCCCACTCAGGTCTCTCTCCCTTGTCATGGCATTAAGGTGCCGTCTTCTCTTCTGCCTTTTCGGGAGGATGAATGGGTGCTGTAAATCCACCCTTGTCTCCCCAAAAGCCCCCATCCGCTCCTCGTAATCCTTGAGCCCCTTTACACAAACACCTCTGCGCTCTCAGCTCCTGCTTTTGTGTCCCTGACTTTGTGTTGTCTGTTTCCACCTCGAGGGGCTCAGTCCTGATCCTCGCAACCTTTTCCGAATGGCCCGGTCCCTTCGCCCGTCATTCCATCACTCCACTGTTAATCCATCGGAAAGAAAAGGGCTTTTGAGTGAGCTTTTGAAAGACATTCCATCATACGGGAGCTGAGGATATTTTTGTTTCTTTTTGTTGTTGTTGTTGTTGTTGTCTTCCCTCCAATTTTATGCCCTCGCTTAGGCTTTGGATTCTTTTGGATGGTTTTGGAAACCAGTTCTGGAAGGAACTGCAAGTGAATAACAAGGAGCTTCTCAGTTGTGGTTACTGTGGGGTGGCATGCTCTCCCGTGTTTCACGTGTGGCAAAGCAGTGTCAGGGTGATCAACATGGAAACCAACATATATACCCAGGATGGCCTGAGTGCCGTTGGGACCGCTGACCACCTACCTTCCCCCTTCTCCACCCCTGAGAAGACCTAACTCACCACGTGGCACCGCATGGGCAGGATCTCCTTGAGGCTCTTCACTTTCCTTCCCAGCTCTCTTCCCACTGCAAAACCATCATAGGTTGGCCTTTGGGTCACCGTAGACTGGAAATGACTTGAAGGCACAATCGTTAATCCGTAATTTCCTACAGTGCTATTCCATCGCCTGAAACTGATATGAAAGTTATTCCTTTATGATGGTGGTTCCATCTCCGTGGTGGTTGTAGTCGGTGTTGTGTTGCTCTCAAAGGGAGGGATGAGTCATCCTTTGATGTCGAGTGACTCCGACTCATTCGCCGTGCCTTTTCCTCCCAGCTCTGCCCTCGGCTGTCTTGAAGCTCATGCCAGAGGAAGCTCAGAAATGCAGGGCTTCAACCCATGGTTGACCTTTGGAGCAACGCATCCTTCGGGACCACGAAGCCTTTCTTCGTGGGAAACTGACAGCTTTGGAAAATGTTGCAAATATGAATACTCTGGTCACTTCCATTGGCTGATAAAAAGGACCGTGAACTTTGCTGGCAGGAAGACCAGTCACTTGTCACCACCCAAAGTTTCTCTTGCCTTTTAGGTCGCTTTCCTTTGTCCTCCAGATGCCTTGGTATGGTAACCAGTATCCGGAGATGACAAATGTGCTCAGGTGATAACAAGTTTGGGATAATGGAATGACTAGCTATGGCATGTCATCTATATATTAAAAGGCAGGATGGGATCTAAGTCAGTGCACGGTCCAGAGTGACTCCCAGGTACTTGGGTGTGCTGTAATTTATTTATTTACAGCATTTATATTCCGCCCTTCTTTCTCACCCCGAAGGGAACTCAGGGCGGATCACATCACACATATAAGGCAAACATTCAATGCCTTTAACATAGAACAAAGACAAGACAAACATAGGCTCCGAGCTGGCCTCGAACTCATGACCTCTTGGTCAGAGTAATTTGTTGCAGCTGGCTGGCTGCTCACCAGCCTGCGCCACAACCCGCCACAGCTCCTGTGGGATTCCTTCCCAGGAGATCCTCAGAGCTCAAGATTCTTGTCTGTTCTTAAGATGGAAAGCACACATCTACATTTTAGACAGATTAGGAATCATCTAGTTTTCCCTGTAATAGCCAGTAAGAGCACCTAAAGCTTCTGTTCAATGATTTCAAAGCTCTCTGCTTGGGCGGTGATGGCACGATTGTCAGCATAGATGAAACTCTGTCTCTTCATTCTTCTTTGAACGATCACAGCTTTTAATAGCTGGGAAACCATCAGTGTTACTTGTCTTCCTCTGTAAAGTGGACTGTAAACTAAAGAGATTGTGGAGCTGATCAATTTTCTAACTTTGGGAAATAAAATAGGGACATAAATGCCCTGTCCAGAAACCTTGTTTTTTTTGTAACATCATGCTTAATGGGCCTTCGTTTTTCTTCCCCAACCCACAGGTGGCAAAAGTGGAATATGTTAGAAAAAAGCCAAAATTAAAAGAAGTCCTGGTAAAGCTAGAAGAGCACATGGAGTGCACCTGTACATCGTCAAATTCTAATTCAGATTTTCGAGAAGAAGAAACCGGTAGGTGGGATGCACGGATGGGAAGTTCATTTGGTGCGGGTGGAAATGGTGTGGCTTCGGATTGTCTCAGCGTTGGCTCTTGTGCATGAGCATTCATGGCAGGAAGATATGATGGCGATGGAGAAATGTCCCCATGACATTTTAATTTATTTACTGTATATACTTGAGTATAAGCCTAGTTTTTCAGCCCTTTTTTAAGACTGAAAAAGCCTCCCTCGGCTTATACTCGGGTGAGGGTCCTGGTTGGCTTATATTTGGGTCAGCTTATACTCGAGAATGTATGTTACATTTATTATTTTTCTCTATTATTATTGGCATTATTACATTTATTACTTTTCTCTATTATTATTGATACTATTACATTTATTTTACTCTATTTTTATTATTATTATAAATACATTTATTATTTCACTCTGATATTATTATTATTATTGCATTTATTATTTTACTCTATTATTACTTGTATTATTTTCCTGTATTTATTATTATTATTATTATTATTATTATTACATGTATTATTTTTTTCTATTATTGATATTATTACATTTATTATTTTTCTCTATTATTGTTGCTACTATTACATTTATTTTACTCTATTTTTATTATTATTATTAATACATTTATTATTTCACTCTGATCTTATTATTATTATTATTGCATTTATTATTTTACTCTATTTATTATTACTTGTATTATTTTCCTATATTTATTATTATTACATGTATTATTTTACTCTTTTTATTATTATTAAAAGGATCCATAAGCACATTTACATTGAAGAAGATGAGAATAATGATTTGATCAGAGTTGGACAGTCTTATCTTAAATATATGTAAATATTAAACAACATTTATTTATTTATTTTTATTTCTGATATTTCTATTCCGCCCTTCACCCTGAGGCACCTACAGATGCCTCAAGTAATGTAATTTTATTGGTATCTATTTTTATTTCTGAAATTTACCACCCTCGGCTTATACTGGAGTCAATGTTTTCCCAGATTTTTTTTTGTGTGGTAAAATTAGGTGCCTCGGCTTATATTTGGGTCGGCTTATACTTGAGTATATATGGTAATTTCAAAAATGTATCCCCAATTTATATATATATATATATATATATATATATATATATATATATATATAGGGGTATAGACCAGTGGTTCTCAACCTGGGGTCCCCAGATGTTTTTGGCTTACAACTCCCAGAAATCCTAGCCAGTTTACCAGTGCATTTTTAACAGAGATTATACATATAGTCAGAGTTTTTGTCTTCACTTGTATATACAGTATTTAAGTCCCATTAGTAATTTTGTATATTGTTCAGACTGTCAGAGTTATATCTTCACTCTTCTGTATAGTCTTATAGTTGATTAATAAACAATGGAAAAGAAATGTGTTTAAGAAGAGTCTCCATAGGAATGAATAAGATACTCGAGGTGTCCTTGGGAAAGTTTCTGCAAAGAACCCTGGGCTTGTAAATCTTTGTTTCGGGAAAATCCCTTCTTCAGGATTCTTCTTGAGACTCAATACATTCCTAAATAAGTGATAACAGACAACATAATAGATATGCCAGTGGCACCTGATAACACAAAAAGACAATAAAATACTTATACATATTTCAGCAGACAGAGTTGCAAGCATGTAGTTACTTATGTATAGCTCTCTACAAATACAGTTGGCTTGGCTTTCAGGAGTGAGCAACTTACTCACAAAAGGGGAAGAATTTATGGCCTGAGCTTGTTACAGAGCTTGTTACAGAGTACAGCTATTTTGTATAAGTTGACTACTTGTTGTTTTGCTTTTTGGTCTTTGTTATAGATATCTGTGCCTCTTGGATATTGTTAGGATCCCAGTCAGGGTCTCTCTAAGTGGAGAAACCCATCTCCCGATCCCTGCCGTCACCAATGTCCCCTTTCATGGGCTCCTCCGGTGCCATTGAGCTCACATCTGCCCTGATAAAGATAAAGATAGTTCTAAAGAGTCCTGAGCAAGAATGGAAATGCTGTGTTTGTGATTAAACTAAGGAATGCGTTGCCTTCAGGCTTTGATTTACCCTGCCCTTGTGCCAACAGGAAAGGGGAAAAGTAAAAAACGGAAACGAAAAAAGTTAAAACCCTCATTAAAAAAAATCCTGCCGATGACCAAGGTAGGATCCACGTGCTGAAGCTACCCCTAATCCCACAAGCCACGGGAAACACAATCAGCTATTCCCACTCTCCTTCCTAATCGCTGCTTAGAATACTCGCTTCTGGCTCTCCTTGAGCAGACAAGAAAATCAATGATGATTGGCTTGGATCGTTCTGTTTGTGAATATTTTTGCCTCTAGAGCTCCAAAGTATGGCACGTTCTGGAATTGCTTTCCTTTCTTTCCTGGGAGGACTAATTCGGACACGATTTCCATCTCTCATTCCCTTCTCTTAATTGTTGTTGATTTCCGGGGGTCGAGACATTCTGCAATGATGCTAGAATGAATAGAGACGCAAATTGTGCCGCTTGCTAGTAGTTGGCTGTAACATCTCAATGTATGTAACTCCTAGGCTCTGCTTAGGCTGGATCTACATTGCCGTATGGAATCTGGAGTATATGGCAGTGTAGACTCATATAAAGCAGTTAATGTGGATGATCTGATTTGATAACTTGGATGATCTAGCAGTGTAGAAGGGATCTCAGGTTCAGGAGAGGCAAAAAGAAGGAGGCCAGCCACCCACATTTTGGAGGGTTTGATTAATATGCTCTTGTCTAGCAATTCCAGGGTTTGATTAATATGCTCTCGTCTAGCAATTCCAGGGTTTCATTAATATGTTCTTGTCTTGCAATTCCTGGGCCCACCAGTGCAGCTCTGGACGTTGACTGTAGAATAGTGGTTCCCAACCTATGGTCCGTGGACCACCAGTGGTCCACAAGAACTTAAATATAGTTTGCGGGCTCACAATTACTACACCGTTGCAATGCCTCACGGACCATGTTCCCGTCCTTGTGGCCATGCGCCTATGGTGAGGAGGCAAGAGAAAGCCATTAGGGAAAGTTTCTTGGGTCTCATGCTCCACTTTTTGTATTTTTTTGACCTCAGACCGCTCAGCTGTCAGTTGACATAGGTTATGGGCCCAGCACGCTTCCGCTGCACCAGAGGCTCCCTTCTGATCATCCATGAGATGAATCAATTTTAGCTGACAAAAGCTTATACAGGCAAGACCATAAACCTTAGAAGCAACAGTTCTAGATGTCAGAAAGCTCAAAACCAGAATGGCATTTTGGTTTTGATTTATTGAACCAAATGGGTGCCTCAAAGGAAGGGAGAAAGTTCAAACTAGATTGAATGATTTGTAATCGAGAAATTGTGGGGAAATTGCTTACTTGAATTATTTTGATAAATGACTGATCAAAGTACCATGAAGCAGCATGAAATGGAAAAAGGTCCTGAGATAGGAGGATGTTCGGAGGAGCGAAATGTACTTGGAAATCCTGTAAAGCCCCAAACGAAATGCGTCTCAGGTGGCACTTTCTTTTCTGCTGCTACCCACAGGTCTCTTATTTGCAAATATAGTCTTTTGTATCTCTATCTCCTCGCTTTCCAGGGCCTCGTTTGGGGAATTGGCCTGGGAGGTGTAAGAGTTTGCCTTCTTAAAGGAGCGATGCAACTAAGCCTCAAAATCGGAGGATATATAGGAGAAAGACAAAATTACCCTATGTTCATTTCGATCCTTCTTTTCTTTTCTATTTGCAGATGTGAGGTGAAAATAAGCTAGCCGACGTTTTCTCTCTGGGACATGGATGTACATGGTTTGTTACATTCCTGAACCTACTGTGTATGGTGCTTTATTGACTGTATACTTCGTTCGTTCTCCTACGTTCCGGGAGAACCCAAAAGACAAAACTGGCTTAAAAACAAAACGAGGGAGAAACGAGAGAGAAAGAGACGACACGACACCCTTGGCGAGGACAAAAAGAGACAATGTACATTTGTTTAATACCACATCAAAGCAAGTATTGTAGCACTCGACGAAACGAGACGGAGTTTCCCTGTCCCGAAAAGAGAGGAGACAGGTGGCATGGATGGAGCCAGGTAACCAAACGGACTCCAGCAAGACGACACAAAAGAGAAACAAGAAAGGAAAAGGAACACTCCGCTAAGTGCGGATTTCCTCTCGAAAGAGCAGCCCATGGTGCTTTCTTCTTTCTGTTTGTTTTTGTCAAGACGTGTGTGTGCTTGGGCCTGCCTTCTCGATGAAGATGGACGGACGCTGATGGAGCCGAGAGAGAGAAAGACACACACACAAAGCCAAGAGCAGGAATGTATCCAACGACACTATAGAAACAGTGCGGATTTTTGGCTTTCGGTGGTGTTTTAAAAAGAAAAAGAAATCCTTCTGGGTCGCCTTAAGTGGATGTTTTGTTTTGTTTTTGTTTTTTTTACACACCATAAAGTTATTATTATTATTATTATTATTATTATTATTATTATTAAGCTTTCTTTTTACTCTTTGCCTAGCTTTTTATTATCCCTTTGGACTACATTTACCGATAACCCATAAGCGGAGACGGCGGGAGGGAGGAGGAGGAGGAGGAGGAAGCGCAGCACGCAGAGAGAGAGAGAGAGAGAGAGAGAGAGAGAGAGAGAGAGAGCGAGCAGGATGGGCTGGCAAAGGTCTCCCGGCGGGATGCGACACCAATGAGATGTATTAAAATAAAAATGGTATACCTATGCATAATTTTTAAAAGGTTTCTTGGTTTATGTCCCTGCCCAACGGGCCACGCTGGTTGGTTCGCAACAGTGGTTTTCAAAGTGTCACCAGGACATGGGGAGGAGGATCAAAAGAGAAATCGGCCGAGAAGCTTCCGTGGAAGATCTGCCGCGACGGATCCTCTGTTTGGAAGAAGACATTTTGGGACACACGTTTTGTGTAACGTTGTGGACAGTATTGTCTGATAGCCTATGTTTGTTGAATATCAATCCTGGTGTTAAACCTGGTTAGAGTAGACCATAGAGCAGGCACGGGCAAACTTCGACTCTCCCTCCGGACTTCAACTCCCAGCATTCCTCACAGTCTCAGGCGGTTTCCTTTTCCCACTCAGCCACTTAAGTGGAAAGTCATCCCTTGAGGCAACGTGGTCTCCTCTGAGAGACTTGAAGCCTCCACCACTTGATTTAAGCCCATCCAGGCACCCATGAAATCATGCCGGAGACACCTGGCTTTCAAGGCCTTATCTCGGACTCTGGATTTAGCATGCCTGCTTTAGCAGGTGGTCAATCTCAGAACCATTACAAAGTTTCTAAAACAAGTTTTTGTGCTATGAGTATGTCATCCATGTACTGAAGGAATTGTGGGAGTTGAAGTCCGAAAGGTTGTAAGGATGCCTGCCACAGATGTGGGCGAAATGTCAGGAGAGAAAGCTTCTGGATCATGGCCATTTAGCCCGAAAGACTCACAGCAACCCAGTGATTCCGGCCATGTAAGCCTTTGACAATACAGTTCTGTGGCTGTTAACTCAAAAGATTCCTTGGCTGACAAATCCACCTGGGAAAGGTCTTCTGAGGACAATTTGAAAGTCACTGTTTTGAAAAACATTACGAAATGCCATTGATGTGCATAAGCAACCTTAGCCTTTATGCAAGCCGGAAACATCCATCTTTCTTTTCTTTCTTTTGAAGATATATATATATATATATATACCGATTGCCCACGAGGGATATTGTGGTGGCAATGGCTGTTCTCCTCCCGAAAACGAATCCCTTTTGCTCTTTCACATGTTTAAAGCTGTGCGAGATGTACAAAGTCTTCTTGTTGTCCGTATTGTATGATGTCACTGCGGCACGGGGACGACCCTTGCCGGGAAGCCTAAAATCCTTTATTTTTGGTATTAAAAACAAAGTTATGCTTTATGTGTATTCAACAACATAAGTGTCTTTTGTAAACGGTGAAGTTTGTATTTTTTAATCTGAAATTAATGGTTTTATATACCCGAGAAAGCCTGATATGTTTTCTTGTACCCCAAAAGTGGTCACAAAGGGAAGGTGGGAGGAGCAGAGGCCGAGATCGGGCATTTGATGGACGCAATAAAAGTTAGGGATGTGCGATGCATTAAAAAATGGGTCTAAAGTCATTACAAAATTGGGATGGGAGCCCCGCTGGTGCTTCATTTCTAAAGTATACTTAGTGAAAATACTAACGAAATTTCATTACAGTAGAGTTTCGGTTAACCGACTTCCGGTTATCCGACCTACCGTATTATCCGAGGTGCTTGCCGGAGAGACAAGACTCTTCCCTTTGGCAAGCACCTGGTTTAGGGAAGCCCGGGCCGTGTTGCTGTCTAGCAACATGCATCAGGCTTCCCTAAACTGGGTGTTTGCTGAAGGGAAGAGCCTTTTCCCTCCGGCAAGCACCCACACTTTGGACAAGCCCGGGCCGTGTTGCTAGGCAGCAGAATGGCCGGGGCTTCCCTAAATTGGGTGCTTGCTGAAGGGAAGAGCCTTTTCCCTCCGGCAAGCACCCACACTTTGGAGAAGCCCGGGCTGTGTTGCTGTCTAGCAACATGCATCAGGCTTCCCTAAACTGGGTGCTTGCTGAAGTGAAGAGCCTTTTCCCTCCGGCAAGCACCCACACTTTGGAAAAGCCCGGGCCTGGACTTCCCTAAACTGGGTGCTTGCTGAAGTGAAGAGCCTTTTCCCTCCGGCAAGCACCCACACTTTGGAAAAGCCCGTGCCTGGACTTCCCTAAACTGGGTGCTTGCTGAAGGGAAGAGCCTTTTCCCTCCGGCAAGCACCCACATTTTGAAGAAGCCCAGGCCTGGACTTCTCTAAACCGGGCGCTTGCTGAAGGTAGGAGGCTCTTCCCTTCGGAAAGCGCCCGGCTTGCCGGGAAGGATAATAGGGCCTCCCTATTATCCAACATTTCTGGTTATCTGACATTCGGCCTGCCCGTTTATCTCGGATCACCGGTACTATTTTGTTACAGTAATTGCGCATGCGCAGAACTAAATTACGATCATTGAGGAAACTGTCCCAAATGTGTGCATATTGGTTGCATAGCTATTATTGTCTATTCAAGAATAAGTCCCAGAATGTCCTTGGACCCGCATCCAGGTAAGTAGGGAATGGATCGGGTTTCAGCCTGAAGGAAAACAATGTTCCCTTCGAAGAAATGTGCTTCTCCCAAAACGAGAGGGCCAGCATGTAAAGGCATGTACCTTATCAATGCCAGTCCAAGATTTTTAACTTCAAAGGAATGGGAAATTGAAGATTGGATGAAGAGCTTTCCCGTAATTATACGTCTGAGACTGTAAGCCCTAAGGGCACGTTCAGTACCAGTATCTCTGAAAGAGACCTGAAAATCCTTGGGTTTTCTTGGAAGTTTCAAGCCAAGCTTCTCCTCAAAGCTGATAAGGATGGGACTCTTCTAGATAGAATTGTCTTGAGATGCCGACAATTGGATTTTGGGTGTCATCTCTGAGTGACCTCGTTGGCCTCATGAGACCCACGTTATCCTCCTTGAAGCCATGCCATCTCTTCGAAGGGAACGTTAGGCAGATGGAAACCCAGTCCTGGCCCCGTTTATCATAACAGATAAATAATAACGCTCCGGAGAAGGAGGTTGTTGTGCTATCATCAGCAAGTCATTTCCTGCCCATCAAAACAGCCACTCTCCCATGACTCCCTTGGCAGCGGAGCATGCAAAGGCCGTGCCAATTCAGCAAATTCGGACTCGTAGATCCTTCAGTTCGGCAACAGTCTATCAGATGCTTTATGACATGCTCGCACTCCCTTTCTTCCGCTATTATGCCTTCTCTCAATTTTATGCCTGGATATAAAGTGGTGATTTCAAGAACCATGGGAATGTGTTGCCTGCTGAGAACTCTCAAGACTTTGTGAAATTTACAACTTCCAGGATTGAATAGCATGGAGCCAGAGCACTTCGAGGACTTAATCAGACGTATTGCAAAAATAGCATGGAGATCGTCTTCTTAGTCAAACTTCTGTCTTAAAAGACATGGTTTCATTCAACAAAGGGTTCCCCCAGACGGGAATCAGCCAGGCTTTGAAGCTGCAAGGCTATTCCATGCTAATCAATCCGGCCAATTGCAACATTTACGTCTGCTTCCAACAGACAAGAGTTTTTTTCTTTCTCCACCCTGGAGATATATAAACCCCAACATACCTCACAACCTCTGAGGATGCCTGCCATTGGTGTGGGCAAAACGTCAGGAGAGAATGCTACTAGAACATTCTTTAGCATTATAAAAATGTCATTTCTCAGACTCTTTCAAGTGGCATTGTGTAATGGAGCTGAGCGATACATCTGTTTCTCCAGCTTCCCACAAGTGGTATTGGAAGCCAGTAATTGGTTTCCCTCTTTCTTTCCCGCTCCCGCTCAATTTACTTTACATAAACAATATTTTTTTTCCTCCGAAATAGAAACAGAGCCATCCTTTCCTCTGACCACGTTGTGTAAGGAGGCATTTCGCTTTGTAAAATATGTGAAGCCTTGGATATCAGGCAGTCCCCCAATTAGTGAGCCGAAGAACCCTCGGAAATTGGTTTGTTTTGCTTCCAAGGATGGAATGAAAGTCAATACATTCAGCATCTCCCACGTGAAATAGACATTTATTCCCACAGAGCTGAGCCAGGCATGCACGGCTCAAGTTACGGCATTTGTCTTAAGTGCTCTGTTATTCAGAATGGCCAACCCAGTGCCTCTGCGCAGTTTCACACATGCTCTGTGGGAAATGGAGACTTCAAAGGTTTAGTAGCTAACCGGCACTCCACAGCACTGCTGGTCACAGCTGACCTCCAATTAGAGCGCTCAAGGGCCAGGGCTTCCCAATTCTCAGTGTCTCTGCCACAGTTTTTAAGGTTGGCTTTAAGCCCATCTTACAATCTCTTTTCCTGCCCGAAACATTACGTTTCCCGTTCTTGAGTTCGGAGTAGAGTAGCTGCTTTGGGAGACTGTGATCTTTGGGCATTCGGACAACGTGGCCAGTCCAGCGGAGTTGGTGGCGTAGGAGCATGGCTTCAATGCTGGTGGTCTTTGCTTCCTCAAGCACGCTGACATTTGTCCGCAAGGCGGAAGAAGGCTGCAACAGACTGAGAAGCTATAGTAGTTGTGTTAACCACACCACTGCTGGGACCTCACTCTGTGAAGACTGTGTGTTGACCAGCCGTGCACCGACCTCCACACATTAAAAAAAATCACGCACAGGTGTATTCCAAGAAAAATAAACACAAACCAACAAAAGTCCCATGGCGATCCGCGAATGGTGACGGGGGCAGGACTGTGAAATCCGGAAGCCCCGAGTCACAGACTGGCACATGGGCGATGGATATGGACTCAGTCGCTCTAGCTCAAGGAGCGAGGCAGTTGAGTAGTCCGGCAGCTGTATCCATGAGTGAGCAGCCCTTTTCAGGATCCGCTGTGCTCACCCCACACGGGGAAGGGGCTAGAAAAAGTGCCCTAAAAACATAGTCATCCCTTATGGCAACATTGAGAGGCTTGAAGCCTCCACCACTTAATTTAAGCCCCTCCAGGCACCCATGAAATCATACCAAAGACACCTGGCCTTCGAGGTCTTTACCCCGTTTGTCTATTTTTCACTCCTTGTGTTCTCAGGCATAATCTTGTTTCCCGAGAAAACTCCTCATCATCCCAATACCTTTTTTTAAGGGAACTGGAATTTTCACTTTCCCTTGTTGCCTGGGAATGAACATAGGAATCCTGATGGCCAACCTATGACACGTGTGTCAGCACTGACACGCCTAGCCATTTTTGCTGCCACGCTGCCACATGCAGATTGATTGGATGACTAATGTCTTTTGTGGCCAAATTTGGTGTGATTTGGTCCAGTGGTTTTGTTGTTTACTCCATGGGAATTATGCACATTATGCACATTACATATCTATGCACATTACCTATCTATCTATCGATCTATCTATCTATCTATCATCTATATATCTCATTCTATTATTCTATTATTATTGTAGTATATTATTATATTATTACTATTATATTATTATTATATTATTCATTATTCATGACTACATTGAAACTAGAATAGAGAGAAATCAGCGGGTAACTGCAAAGAGGTACCATAGATTGTTGTACATGGAAATAATGGTAGTAAATAGTTTTTGATTTATTAAATACAGTTATATATTAAAATTATATATTTTTGTTATTTAAACTATATATATTGTGAAATTATGGTTTTTTCTCTCCAAGTGACACACCACCCAAGTCATGCTAGGTTTTTTGGTTAATTTTGACACACCAAGCGCAAAAGCTTGCCCATCATTGACTTACAGACTCCTCACTTTGAAAACAATCTTTCCTCTCATTCTCATTCATTAAACAGCTGAGGGGGGAAAGGAAGGGGCCTGAGGCTGTTAGGAATGGTGGGAGTTGGAGTCCAAAACCCCCGGAGGGAGGGCCCAAGTTGGCCCAGGCCTGGTCTGAAAGAACCTTTGCAGAACTGGAAATGATTGGCAACTCGAGGCAGAGCAAAACCTCTGAAGTGAGGAAGGAATGAGCGGGAGGAATGGGCAGGCTTGCTGCAACTTGTTGTGAAGTCACAAACGCCGCAGCCGCCATCTGCTTCTGAAAGAAAACCCTTTGGTGTAATTTCATATTTCAGAGGAGCCTTTTTCTATTTGTGAACCTTCGGCGACCTTGGTCTCATAATGTAGAACTTGACGGCCGCCTCTGATTTATATCTCCGCAAATGTTTTTTTTTTTATCTCTCTCTCTCTTTGGTTGCCTTTCTTAGAACAATTTATTTAAATGCCCTGTAAATGCTCCCTGGATCTCTGCCGGCCTTCGTACGGTGGCAGAGAGAGATCAGAGGATGTGGGCGAACGAGAAGACGGATGCGCTTGAGCAAAAGTGTTCTGTAGTGTGCAGCTAAGTCATTCATTTACCTTTGGGTTTGCACTACTTTCCAAATATTATGTCCTAAAACCCAGTACTAAGCATGGGATGGAGCTCCCGGTAGCATGCTGAGCTGCTGAACTTGCTGACTGAAAGATCAGAAGTTTGAATCTGGGGAGCGGGGTGAGTTCCTGCTGTTAGCCCCTGCTTCTGGCGACCTAGCAGTTCGAAAACATGCAAATGTGAGTAGATCAATAGGTACGGCTGCTATTGGCGGGAAGGTAACGGCACTCCATTCCGTCATGCCAGTGGCCACATTCTAACAGCTGGTAAACTGGTTGGTATTTCTGGGAGTTGTAGGCCAAAAAAGAAAATGGGTTCCCTGGAACTACAAAGACAAGTATCCACTGTTACAGTAATACAGAAATCATTAAACCTAAATTTAGTTCAATACATCAATATAAAAACAGATACAAAAGGCGTTGTTAAACAGTTTGTGTATGTGGAACAATCAAAGAACTAAAGAACATTTATTGTTTATGAGAAGAGGAGTAAATTCATCCTTCAAGAGAAAAATATTGTTTCTGCTGTGAATGTAACAGTCCTTGGTTTGATTGTTTAACAACGCCTTTTGTATCTGTTTTCATATTGATGTATTGAACTAAATTTAGGTTTAATGATTTCTGTATTACTGTAATAGTGGGTACTTGTCTTTGTAGTTGTCGGCCAAAAACATCTGGGGACCCCAGGTTGAGGACCACTGAAATAGATCTAATATTTGAGGCTGCAAGATGTGTGTTGCCCAGTGTTATTTAAAATAGTTTAGGGTGAAGTCCTTATGAGACACTTTGGGGCCAAACTTGGACGAGCTGTTGCCCCATCGTTGGCCCAGAGATTTCTATAGACAACATCTCACAAATAGTGAAAAATCTACAAAAACCAAACCCGCCAATGCGGAGGGACGGCTGGAATGACATTAAGCGGACAACAACCTGTTCCCTTCAGACACTGTCTGATTTGCTAATTTGCGGAGCCAATCTGCCGAGGCCTCGTGCCATTAAAACTGGGGCAGATTTGAGCCACACACTCGCCCTGGCTTCCAGCGCCAACACGTCGGCCAAGTTATTTCCTTCCATTTTATCTCACACGGCAAGGCTTTTTTTTTTGTCTAACGTGTCTTTCCAAATTACCGCCTTGATGGCTGCCAACGAAAGAAATTATATTATTTTGCCTGCACAGACAGCGTGGAAATGAGCGAGAGCAAGAGAGAGGGGAAGGAGGAGGAGAAATTAAAGGGTTGCTTTATCGGAACATGCAGCTGTCTGCTCTTTACGTAATTGGAATTTCACGTCTTTGGTCCTGACTGTGTCCCATTAATATTCTATGGTTTTTTGCTTCTGGAAACAGACATTTCATGTTGCGGGGGGAGCGAGCATTTTCTCTGCCTCGAAGCCACCACAGTGTTTGTTTACAGCTTCAATGGGCGACAACAACAAGACCAAATCACTTGTTAATTGGAGTGTCTGTTTGCAGCTCCCAGTGCATTGTTGTTAAAGCAGTCGCAAAGCTTTTGGGTTTGGATTAGGGTTGGGGTACAAAGGCGGGGTGTGTTATCTCACACTTTTTGCATACTGCATATGTACACACCAACATGTGTCACAACAACATCTGTTATAGAACTCCAATATGCCGATGATAATGCAGTCTGTGCGCATTCAGAAGAAGACCTACACATCAGTTATAGAACTCCAATATGCCGATGATAACGTAATCTGTGCGTATTCAGAAGATCTACACATCCGTTATAGAACTCCAATATGCCGATGATAATGCAGTCTGTGCGCATTCAGAAGAAGACCTACACATCAGTTATAGAATTCCAATATGTCGATGATAATGCAGTCTGTGCGCATTCAGAAGAAGACCTACACATCAGTTATAGAATTCCAATATGTCGATGATAACATAGTCTGTGCGCATTCAGAAGAAGATCTACAAACCAGTCTCGACACCTTTGCTGAAGCATACGAGAAGCTTGGCCTCTCCTTGAACATCGAGAAAACCAAAGTGCTCACAAAAAAGCAGTCACAAAGCTTTTGGGTTTGGATTAGGGTTGGCCTACAAAAGCCATGTCTTTTCCTATCCTTCTTGCTACATGTGCATGTGCGTACTGCATACGTGCGCATACACACACACACATGGCAACTTTCAACATAGGATCATCATCGGATCCACAGCCTGGCTGTCCCCTTCCCCCTGCTCATTTCCGTCGGTCCAGCAATTCCGCAAGACTTGGTTTGCTTTACTATTTACCCCAGCACACAGCCGTCATTCCCATGGCAACATGCTTTCGGAGCCAGCCGTTTGGGCATTGCAGTTTCCCATTTGTCATTTACGAGTTGCACTGATTTGTTTGTTTGCTGTTTTGGGAAGGAAGGAAGGAAGGAAGGAAGGAAGGAAGGAAGGAAGGAAGGAAGGAAGGAAGGAAGGAAGGAAGGGAAGAAACGAACAACGAATGTAGACCCAACAGTAGTGCCAAAGTAGCTCAAATCTAACACCAAATCTTCCCATGTCATGCTGGTGATTCTAAAAATACAAGCAGTTAAAGAAAATCTGTCCCTTCCATGGAAAGAGGGGCGAGCACAGGCATGGGCAAACTTCAGCCCTCCAGGTGTTTTGGACTCCAACTCCCACAATTTCTCACCGCTGGCAAAGAGAGGATTGGAGTCCTTTCTTGCTGTTCCCTCCCTGCTTCCGAGCATGTTTCCTCCCAAGCAGAAAGCGCAAAGCAGCTGACATTTGGAAAGGGTAGCAGGGCAATGGTGCCTCGAACCTTCTGAGACCAAGTCCTTGGAGAAATCTCCTGCCATTAAGACAAAAGGTCAGCCATTTCCATGCAAGTAAACAGGTTGCATTTTTGAAGCACAAAATGATATTTGGCTGCTGCCAGCGTCTCCCAACAGTTTTCTTTCAAACGGTTTTCCCAGCCATGTTCCTTCCTAACAATACCACCCGAGCGGCATTTGGATGTGTGGGGTCCACCATTTCAAGTGTCTTCCATATCCATATCCTCCAGGATATCTACGCTGCAAAATTAATACAATTTGATATGACTTTAACTGAACAGTCTGCCTTGGAGACCAGTATAGAAAGATTCCACCTGAACACAAGGAAGAACTTCCTAACTGTGTGTGAGAGAGAGCTGTTCAGCAGTGGAACTCTCTGCCCCAGAGTGTGGTGGAGGCTTCTTCTTTGGAGGCTTTGATCTACAAACCAGTCTCAAGAGGCTGGATGGCCATCTGTCGGGGATGCTTTGAATGTGACTTTCCTGCTTCTTAGCAGGCAGTTGGACTGGATGGCCCATGAGGTCTCTTTCAACTCTAGGATTCTAGGAACTGTCATTGCTCAATGCAATAATAATAAAAACAACAACAACAACAACAACAACAATAATAATAATAATAATAATAAATTTTTATTATTATTCGCCAACTGCAAAAGGCCACCCTGCTGGGATCTGTGCGCATCATCCAAAAATACAACACAGAGTCCTAGACACTTGGGAAGTGTTCGACTTGTGATTTTGTGATATGAAATCCAGCATATCTCTCTTGTTTGCTGTGTTATAATAATAATAATAATAATAATAATAATAATAATAATAATAATAATAATAATAAGTTTATTTATACACCGCCTCCATCTCCCCCAAAAGGAACTTGGGGCGGCTCACAGATAATATTAGATAAAAACAGTAACAGTAAACAATAGATCAGTAAACAAAAACACGCTATGGAGTGGGCTTCTGGAAGAAGCAGAAGAAGCAGAAATGGATAGTGATTCTCCCGAAATGCACAAGCCTAATGTTGCTCTTTAAGTTGTGTTTCTTCTGGAACATGGCCAGACAGCCCGAAAGACTCACAGCAATCCAGTGATTCTGGCCATGAAAACTTTCGACAATACGTCAGGAGAGAATGCTTCTGGAACATGGCCAGACAGCACGGAAAACTCTCCGCAACCCAGTCTGACCATGGCTAGGACCAGACCAACCCTCCCCGCCGACAACCCGTTTCTTTGGCAAGGGTCTCTTAGAATCTTTCCTTGGCTTAGAACACGAAAATAAATACTCTCTCCCGCCTTGTCTGCACATCCCGAGATTCCTTTTTGCAAGCCTGTTCCTATGGCTGCAAAGCCATGGCCACAAACATTCGAATGGCCAAGGAGATAGCTCTAATCACCACGTTGCAGGGCCGTTTGAAGATTCCCCGTTTCCTTCATGACACTCCGGTTGAACTGCAAACATTCCAGCCTCTCCTCCGAAAATCCAAAAAGGAAAGAAAAGAAATACGATATAAATAACTCCTCGTTTTCGAACGTTTGGCCATATAAGGAATCGAGAGGTTTGGAGGAAAGCTTCAGATCTACGCGAGAGGACTTGAGTTGCGCTCGACCCATCGAGAAGGCATCTCAGAAGGAACAACGTTGCCTGCAACCAAGGCTTTTTGGTCCGGGAGGGCGATTTCTCTGGAAATTAGACTGTTTTGATGGAAGAAGGTGGGGAGGATCGGCAGAAAAGGGCGTGCAAAGTAATATCAACATAGATCCGGGAAAAACGTCAGGAGAGAATGCTTCTGGAACATGGCCATACAACCTGGGAAACTCACAGCAACCCACTAAAACAAATTAATTCATGAATTACTCTCATCTGCCGATGGAGTCTGTGGCAATCCTTGGCTCCCAAATGATATGCCGCTAAAGAAACCTGCCCGGCCTGGCGCTGGGATTACCACTGCTGTCCCTTTGCTATCTTAACCACAGCAGGTGCCTTTTGTGCTTCCCGAGGCTCCCTTCTCCTTGAACACAAATAAGACATCCACGGCTATTCAGACATTACCTGGAGATATAATATTTACCACGGTGGAAAATGAGATTGAGTTGCAATCCATTTCCGAGCTATTAAATTGGACTGCGCACCCCTCGCGACTCAGCAGCCAGACGACTCTAAGACATCTCGGAAACAGGGAACGGAGGGGCCGGGATGATGATGCGTCTCTATCCGTCCTCCGTGGGCTCGGTTCCTCCAGAACGCGGCGTGAATTGAGATGGCTTTGTTGGAGATATCTCCAAGAGGCAGGGAAAGCCATTACACAAGACGTCAGAAGGAAGGCACTCTCAACTTAGATCTCTTCCATGAACCTTCTTTCATCTCGGATCCCATTTCAGGAATTTGACATGCATCGAAATTTACCAATTATAAAATAGTTAAATTCACCCAACTGACTTTTCTAGCAGAAGCATATATTAGATGAAGACAGTGCAAGGAGAAGGTCAACCTGCGTTGGCACCTTGGAATTGTAGAGTAACAGAACTGGAAGGGACCACATGGTCCATCTAGTCCAAACCCATTCTGCCTTGCAGGAGAAGCACCATCAAAGTATCCCTGACACATGACCATCTAACCTCTGTATAAAACAGTGGTTCTCAACCTGTGGTGGTTCTCAACCTGTGGTGGTTCTCTACCTGTGGTGGTTCTCAACCTGTGGTGGTTCTCAACCTGTGGTGATTCTCAACTTGTGGTGGTTCTCAACCTGTGGTGTGTCTCAACCTGTGGTGGTTCTCAACCTGTGGTGGTTCTCAACGTGTGATGATTCTCAACCTGTGGTGGTTCTCAACCTGTGGTGGTTCTCAGCCTGTGGTGGTTCTCAGCCTGTGGTGGTTCTCAACCTGTGGTAGTTCTCAGCCTTTGGTGGTTCTCAACCTGTGGTGGTTCTCAACCTGTGGTAGTTCTCAGCCTTTGGTGGTTCTCAACTTGTGGTGGTTCTCAACCTGTGGTGTGTCTCAACCTGTGGTGGTTCTCAACCTGTGGTGGTTCTCAACGTGTGATGATTCTCAACCTGTGGTGGTTCTCAACCTGTGGTGGTTCTCAGCCTGTGGTGGTTCTCAGCCTGTGGTGGTTCTCAACCTGTGGTAGTTCTCAGCCTTTGGTGGTTCTCAACCTGTGGTGGTTCTCAACCTGTGATGATTCTCAACCTGTGGTGGTTCCCGACCTATGGTGATTCTCAACCTGTGGTGATTCTCAACCTATGGTGGTTCTCAACCTGTGGTCTCCCGGTTGGCCTACAACTCCCAGAAATCACATCCAGTTTTCCAGCTTTGAGGATTTCTGGGAGTTGAAGGCCAAGACATCTGGGGACCCACAGGCTGAGTATCCCTGGTTTAAAGGTTTCCAAGGAAGGAGCTTCACCAAACTACAGTTCCCGTGATTCCAAAGCATCAAGCATCAAGTTCAAGTGGTGCCGAATTCTCAGATGCAAGAATTGCACACTTCATCTGAGATGTAGGATCCTGGCCAATAATCTTGTACTGAGAGGGAGAGACTACTTTTCTGCAGGATGCCAAGTATCAGGTTGTGAGACGCTTCAGCCTGGCTATTCCCAAGTCAAGTTCCTTCAAACACCACTTTGCCATTAGCCCTCCGTTCACCAATAAACATTCCCTTGCTCTGGCGAGAAGATCAGAGGAGCCCACCCAAGTTTGTTCAGGATGAAAAATTTGTGCTGCCTCATTGTCATCTCTTTGCGCAGAGGGAGAAAAGCCGGCCGAGTTTACAAAAACCTTGTTTGTTGTCCTGGGTGTAAGTGGAGGTTGGGAAAGTGGTTGTGGAGTATAATAGGCATGGGCTATTTTGGAAAAGGATGACAAACGAGCAAGTCATAATTCATTAGCGGTGTAATGTTGGGTGAAATGTTATGGGAACGGGTTTTTTGCACGATTGTTCTTCCACTGGTGGGTTGTAATTGACAATTGGGCTGCGTTCCACACTGGGAAGAGTTACAGCTATGTTTTCCTCCTCTGTTTGCAATTTTTTTTCAAAAGAGAGGAGGGCGAGAAGGGAAAGAGAAACAAGACCATGAAGCATAGCCCTGGAGCTTCTCTCTCGTGGAACTTATGGGACTCGTTGCTCGGTGTGGTCCTCTAGGAATGTTTCATAGAGGAATTTCAGCACTCCGTCCCTCTACAAATCCCAGATTTGCAGAAAGAGTGCTATCTTATGCTTTTAATACAGGTCTTAATGATGGATAAAAGAACAAACAATGCCTAAAACGACTGGAAGGGGAGCCTGGGAAGTCTACCCCACTCATAATGGGCTGGATAGAATAGGAATATTTTGGCTTCCCGGACCGGAAATGGATTTCTGTCCTCCTGAGTTCGAGGCCAGCCCGTGGCGGGGTGAGTACCCGTCAATTAAAAATAAAAATATCCCCTGCTCGTTGCTGACCTAGCAACCCAAAAGATAGTTGCATCTATCAAGTAGGAAATAAGGTACCACTTATAAAGTGGGGAGGCAAATTTAACTAATTTACGACGTTGGAATGAGGAAGTGTTGTCACAGTGGATGATGAAGCAGCTGCTCCCTCCCCCTGTGGCCAGAATCGAACATCCCCTCAAGAGAAGGTTAAATTGCCGCTGCGTCTGTCTGTCTCTGTCTCAGTTCTATGTGTATATGGGCATTGAATGTTTGTCCTATATGTATATAATGTGATCCACCCTGAGTCCTCTTCGGGGTGAGAAGGGCGGAATATAAATACTGTAAATAAAATAAATAAATAAATAAATCAGGACACTGAAACGGATTGCGGTTTACCTGGATTGCACAAGCCTAGTGCCAACCCCAAGGCAAACAAGATTTGCCACTACCTTCCTATGAGGATAAGATTAGGGAGTTGTATTTTAATGTTTAGGTCATTAGACCACGCTGACTCCCATCAAAGGAAAGAAATTGGGGCTCTGAAAATCCCAAATAATCCTAAACCCTAAACATCAGTAGGATATTGTCCATTTGACTGGATGAATTATAGACATCTCTTGCTTCTGCTCTTTTTTCTCTCTGAGTCCAATAAGTGAATATTTCTGCCGTTGGGTCCATGGGTTGGTGTTGCAGCCAGACTTAATCACCAGCAAAGCTATTTGCGAGTGTGTTTGCAGGCACGGGCACCCCCTCCCGCCCGAATGCTGACCTCGGCTGGAACGGTGCCTGCTCTCCCGTTGTCTGAAACGGAGGCTCCGTGCCAATGCCGATCCTCCTTTGCCAGTTGTATCGCTCGGTCCGCCACTTGCGTGAGCGAGATACCTCTTGGCAAAGCCCTTGCTCATCTCTGCCTCGTTTTCCTTTCGGTGGTCTGGACGTGGTCCAGGGGAATCGACACATTCCCATCCAAGGAAGGCCGTGTTCTTGGCACGGGCCTTCCTGTGAGACCACTCATTAGAAGATGACCCTCACATTCCTGGATACCATTTATTTTGAGTTTCACATTTCTGGCTCTGCCCGTATCTTAGACCTTGGATTTCTAAAACTGGAAGGGATTCAAGAGAAGATAAGGTGCCTTATATCTCACAGCTCCCTTATCCTTGGCCATTATTATTATTTTGGGAGTTTTGAAAAAGAAAATCCCAGGATAATAAAGTCTTTCGATGGGAACCCAGTTGTCTCAACACTTGGAGAAATAGCTGCTACAGAACAGATATGTTGTTTTTGTTGTGTGCCTTTCAGTCCTTTCCAACTTATGGCAACTCTAAGTTGAAGATATTATGGGGTCTGTCGATTTTCATGGCCAAATAGGGACTCTAAGCCGGTCTATAGAGTTGTAAGCCAACATTTAAACCACTAGATCATACACACTATGTTGTAGGAAGAACATGTCTGTTAGATGCAGGGAGTCCCAAATCCGGGTATTTGCATGTCTAAGTGAAGTTGTAAATTATTGCAAATCAAGACTGATACTATGGACCAAAGTTTGGAAAAGTTGCTCTTGGGAGATTCCAACTTCCAGAAATCTCCACCAATGCAAAAAGGAATTTCTCCAAGTTGGGTTGCTGTGAGTTTTTCGGGCTGTATGTATGTTCCAGAACATGTTCTGGAACATGGCCACACAGCTCAAAAAACTGAGAGCAACCCAGTAATGCTGGTCATGAAAGCCTTCAACAACACGTCAACTTCACCAGGCTCAACTGAGAGTAGACAACACCGAATTGGTTAAACCAAACTGGTTAACAGCTTCACATGTCATGTATTGTTTATTGCCTAGATTCCACTCTCACAACATGGTGGCCAATGGTATGTGGTTTCCATTGCATGGCAGATGGCCATGGATACTTATGGCGTCTTTGGCTCCTTTCCTTTATTTACAGTTTGGAGAAGCCTGTGGCAGAGCAGCCTGCCTGAGGCAATTCTCCTACGAGCCCATATCTGACATGATGCTTATTGATTTTCCTCCTCAGTTTTGCTTTTGCAGACGGAGCCATCGCAAAGCCTACACCTGAGCAAGCATTAGGTTCTAAAAATAGAGCAGACTTCCTTGACACCACTAGAGAGGCTCGCATCAGTCACTGCAGCTCGCTCAGCATGAATTTGATCACACGCTCCTGGAGAAATATGCCTTGGGCCTGGCGGCACCATCCATTGCGTTCTTTATACCGATGCAGCGAATGTGACTTTTCTTTACAGCATGCGCCACGTTGCGTCACTTTAGCATCTTGGCACATTCCTGTGGGGTAAACTCCCCAAGAGAAGGAGAGCAAACGAGCCCTGGGTATTTGTTTTTTGCTCACAGTGATAACTTTCCAAAGGGCTCCAGTGGCAAGCGCTGGCTTCTATTTTGGATCGCAGGCTTAAAGATAGGTCTGACCTATTAAGTCATCGGGGAGGTACCCTGCCCTCCTATGGCATGCCGTTCCCACATTCCAAGGGCCATAACACGCACAGATGGAAGGGCCTCTGCAAGGAGGCATCTGTGGCTTTTGGCAGGGAGAGGGGTCTGGATTCCTTCCAGGAATACCCATGAATGGGTTTGGCTTATTTGTAGGCCTCGTTGCGCAATAGCCTCACACCTACACAGGGGAGAAGCACGTGGGCTTCCAGCTCTTCTTGGACTGGGAATCCCAGCAGCTCCATTCAGTGCGCCCATGTTAGAGTCTCTTCTTCCAGTTGTGCTGTGGGTAAGACTTCCCCAGGAGAAAGCACCAAGACACACGCTGGGTAGATTCCAACAGGTTTTTATTGTACAGAATACCAGAATCTTCTCTGTAGCCCATTTATATAGGGGCTCTCACATACCAGAGGGTAATTGAGGTTTGATGGCTGGCCCGTTTATGCCTGGCACCTGTTCTTTGCCAGCGCTTGCTCTGTGTCCGGAGATGTCAAAGATCGGAGATCATGACATCCTTATTGTACAGAGTACCAGAATCTTCTCTGTAGCCCATTTATATAGGGGCTCTCACATACCAGGGGGTAAATGAGGTTTTTTGACTGGCCTGTTTATGGCTGGCATCTGTTCTTTGCCAGCGCTTGCTCTGTGTCCAGAGATGTCAAAGATCGGAGATCATGACATCCTTATTGTACAGAGTACCAGAATCTTCTCTGTAGCCCATTTATATAGGGGCTCTCACATACCAGAGGATAATTGAGGTTTTATGACTGGCCCGTTTATGGCTGGCATCTGTTCTTTGCCAGCGCTTGCTCTGTGTCCCGAGATGTCAAAGATTGGAGATCATGACATCATTATTGTACAGAGTACCAGAATCTTCTCTGTAGCCCATTTATATAGGGGCTCTCACATACCAGAGGATAATTGAGGTTTTATGACTGGCCCGTTTATGGCTGGCATCTGTTCTTTGCCAGCGCTTGCTCTGTGTCCGGAGATGTCAAAGATTGGAGATCATGACATCATTATTGTACAGAGTACCAGAATCTTCTCTGTAGCCCATTTATATAGGGGCTCTCACATACCAGAGGGTAATTGAGGTTTTATGGCTGGCCCGTTTTATGGCTGGCATCTGTTCTTTGTCAGCGCTTGCTCTGTGTCCCGAGATGTCAAAGATCGGAGATCATGACAGCCCAACAGCAAGGAATGCTCAGATGGGAATCCAATAATATCCAGATGTGGGTGGGCTGATACTCTAAGTATCTCACCGTTGGTTATGCCGGATAGGAAGGGTGACACAATTCTCAACTGTGGATAGTCATTCCAGAGATTTAGGGGATGTCGGATTGTCAAGAGAACTCCATTGGGAGGCCTCGGTGAGGTGGTCTCTTCCAAGATCTAAGGGCTCTCACATGATGGTAGATCTTGGCGGATCCCCCAAACCCATACACATCTCATGATGACAGACCAGCTTTTGCATAATTCAAGTCTTTGGTTGGCATCCTGGGTGGGAAACAGCTCCTGTCAAAAGACCCTTCTACGCTTCCACATAAAATCCAGATTAACTGCATTGAACTGGGTTATTTGGCAGTGTAGACTCAGGCTCCTTCTATGCTGCCATATATAATCCAGAATACCTGCAATGAACTGGATTATATATCAGTGTAGACTCAGGCTCCTTCTACGCTGCCATATGAAATCTAGATTACCTGCTTTGAACTGGATTATATATCAGTGTAGACTCAGGCCCTTTCTATGCTGCCATATGAAATCCAGATTATCTGCTTTGAACTGGGTTATATGGCAGTATAGACTCAGGCTCCTTCTACGCTGCCATATGAAATCTAGATCGCCTGCATTGAACTGGATTATATATCAGTGTAGACTCAGGCCCTTTCTATGCTACCATATGAAATCCAGATTATCTGCTTTGAACTGGATTATATATCAGTGTAGACTCAGCCCCCCTCTACACTGCCTCATAATCCAGATTGTTGAAATCATCCACACTATCTGCTTTGAACCGGATTACCTTAGTCTACATTGCCATATAATCCAGTCCAAAGCAGATAATTTTGGATTTTATATGGCAGCATAGGTGGGGCTTCATATAATCCAATTCAAATCAGATAATGTGGATTATTTGATTCGGTAATCTGGATTATATGGCAGTGTAGAAGAGGCCTGAGAACCATTCACACTGCAGAATTATAGTGCTTGATTTGTGTTTGGGCAATGCGGTTGTGTTTGGGTGGTCCCTATGTAGACTTGTCCACAGC
Organism: Anolis carolinensis; assembly: GCF_035594765.1. NCBI lineage: Eukaryota > Metazoa > Chordata > Lepidosauria > Squamata > Anolidae > Anolis > Anolis carolinensis. Next base: position 591,936 of record NW_026943824.1, read on the forward strand.
TATATTGTACACGATAGAGGACGCCTGCCATAGTTGTGGGCAAAACGTCAGGAGAGAATGCTTCTGGAACATGGCCAGACAGCCCAGAAAACTCCCAACAACCCAGTCGCAAGAATGCTCTTCTTACTGCTGATGTTTACAGGGACTTGGGGAAAAATACCGGTTTGGGAACATTGTCTTGGAAGTAAATCTCCCTCCTAAACGAAATCCTACAAACAGGCCTTTTATCATTCCTGCCTTTGTTGTCAAAAGCTGAAACACTGGCTGCTTTGTTACGCCTCTTAGGGGGAAAAAGCAAGAGTGAAAGGAAAATGTTCTTTCCAATTTCCCAATTAAACCATTTACAGTAGCCGCCATTCCTCTCCCCTCCGGTCTGCAAGACAGGAGGATTCTGTTGTGGAGCCGGTGCTCAAGTTCTGTATCAGCTTGCCTAAGTCCTTTGACAGCATGATTTATCCTAATCGGTTGCGATTTTGCCGCTTAATTTATGTCTATTGTATGACTCACGCTTCCAGGAATGCCTCAGAAGCTCTATGTACGTATCCCGTGCAAATGGCAACAAAAAAAGAGATGCAAAGTTTTTATATGTGTGTGTGTGTGTGTAAAATTGACACTTGTATAGTTGAGCTAGGATGCCAAACTGGAATCAGACTGGAATGTCCAAATGTCCAGGAGACTCTTGAGTTGAGGGCACTGAGAAAAGAGAGAGTAGTGGATTAAGTGATGGACTAGGACTCTGGTGCAGCATCTACACTGCCATTTAACGTACTATAGCAAACATTAGGCTTGTGCATTTCGGGTGAATTGCTATTTGGATATCGGAAGCTCTGCATATCCGTTTTCACGTTCCTCCCGAAAACCGATGCGCTGCCGAATTGGCGTTTTTGTTCTGCATCCGAGAAAAATGATTCTTTTCAACCCATTGGTCAGAACCCTTTCAAATGAGTGTTCTGACCACCCTGCCCCGAATATTATATTAATTCCCCGGAAAGTGAAAACTGTTCACACCTAAGAATGCTTAGCGTTCTTATGTTCGTCTTCCTTTGGTAACTCTATTTATAAATGCTCAAGTTAGGTTTTAAGTTACTGCAATGCTGGAAATGTGGGGAGTGAGGCAAAATTCCACTGGGAAGGGGGAAAGATAGCTCTCATTGGGGGGGGCGTGCCCTTATGTTGCTGTCCCCATAGCTATGCTCTTGCCTTCTGAATTTGGCAATGCAGTGCATGGTTATTATAATTCAAGACGAGAGCGACAATCCTGTGGGCCTCAGCATCGTTTATTTATTTATTTATTTATTTACATCATTTATATTCCGCCCTTCTCACCCCGAAGGGGACTCAGGGCAGATCACATTACACATATTAGGCAAACATTCAATGCCTTTTTAACACAGGACAAACAAACATAGCTCCGAGCGGGCCTCGAACTTATGACCTCCTGGTCAGTGACTCATTGCTCTCCCGTCTGCGCCACAGCCCCGGGCTGTTTAGTGTTCTGAGCCCATTGTTGTTGTGGCTGGCCTTCAAATTGTCTTGGAATGGATCGACACTGCCAAATAATAATAATAATAATAATAATAATAATAATAATAATAATAATAATAATAATAATACAGTAGAGTCTCACTTATCCAACATAAACGGGCCGGCCGAACGTTGGATAAGCGAATACGTTGGATAATAAGGAGAGATTAAGGAAAAGCCTATTAAACATTAAATTAAGTTATGATTTTACAAATTAAGCACCAAAACATCATGTTCTACAACAAATTTGACAGAAAACGTAGTTCAATACGCAGTAATGCTATGTAGTAATTACTGTATTTACAAATTTAGCACCAAAATATCACAATATATTGAAAACATTGACTACAAAAATGCGTTGGATAATCCAGAACGTTGGATAAGTGAGTGTTGGATAAGTGAGACTCTACTGTAATAATAATAATAAAAAATAAATAAATAACTTTATTTTTATATCCCGCCTCTATCTCCCCAAAGAGGACTCAGGGCGGCTTACATGGGGCCAAGCCCGAATAAAATCAATAACAATATAAAACACAACAATAGACAAGAGACATGCAAAATTATAAAAATTTAAACATTACCAATAAAAATAAATGACCAAAACTTAATAAAAACATGGATTAAAACGGAGAGGTTGTATCATATCATCCAGATTATCAAAGCAGATGATGATGATGATGATGATGATAATATAGTAACACTATATTTATATTCTGTCCTCCTCCCCGAGGGAACTCAGAATGTATTACAGTATATAAACATACACAGGCAAACGTTGAATGCCTTGTTGCAGTGACATATAATGACAAATACACAGGCAAAGGCAAAGGCTTCTCCTTTCATTTCCGGCTCTTTTTCCATTTCCAAGCTGAGGAGACTGCATTGTCCATAGAGACCTCCCAGTTGTGTGGTCGGCATGAATGCTTGTAGTGTCTTTTGCCTTTTTCTGCCAGAACAGTATCTACTTAACTACTGCCATTTGCATGTTTTTGAACTGCTAGGTTGGCAGGAGCTGGGGCTAACAGCAGGAGCTCACCCCGTCCCACAGATTCGAACTGCCAACTTTCAGGTTAGCAGTTAAGCAGCACAAGGGTTTAACCCATTGCACCGCCGGGCCCCAATTACTCCATATTTCGAATTATGGATCAAACCACCCCTCCCGAATCTCCCCAATTTTCCAGAAAACAGAATGGAGGGATATTCTAAAATGGAACCAAAAAAGAACAGATTTCTGCTGTTTCACACAATCCTAATTGCCAGTGAAAAAAAATTATAAAAATCTGATCCACGGAAATATATTTTGTACAGATGGAGTCCCAAATGGTGAAAAGTGTTTGGAAATGGACATGTCCGAAAGCCGAAAGGAGAAAAGCGGCGAAGACGGGAGGAATGACATCCTGAAGGGAAAGTTTTGCTTTAGCTAAAATCAAAGCTCTCGCCGGGAAGATGGTTTGGCTTCCATGTCTCGTTCCTCCTCAACCCTTGCCCTTCTGCCAAACCCTTTCTGTACGTTTCGATTGGGCATAAGTGGGGAAAACATGAAGAGAAGTGGTGTTTGCTTTGGGGTTTCCGAGACCTGCCAGCCCGAAGCCCTCTCAGCCCCGTCGTGGTGGTTTCACCACATGAAAGGCCTGTGATGATGCCCTTTGGAGAAGGAACCGACCACGTTCTGCTTAGATCTTGCCTCTCTCTTTACCCGTCCTTCACCCAAACGCTACACAAATGGCACCCATTCAGCCCCCTTTAATAGCTCCGAAGCCCACATGAAATAAGTTGCTTAAATCACACTGACATCTTCCTTCGGTCGTTTCAGTGCATTGGCTTCTTAAGTCTGCATTTATCTCCTTTTAAGCCTCTTCTTCTTCTTCTTCTTCTTCAAGAAGCCTTTGGAAAAAATTTACACAAGCCTGTAATTATCACAGCAAATATATATATATATATATAGCCTTGCAAGTTTGCCCAAAAGAGTTTTCTTATTTTCCTCCTTTAATCTCTGGAGTTTAATGTCGAGTCTCCAAAAGGTCAATACTTTAATGACAAATTAAATTAAGATTAGGGACGACTTGTAAAAGCAGAACATCCCTAATCAGTTGAACATGACTCTCCCGTTTGTCTGTGGTTGGAAATGACGTTTCTGCCATCACGCCATGGGGAGCGAAGGACGTCCTGCACGGAGAGCATTGGGATGGACAAACCACACGTCCCTCTAAAGCTACTGAAAGTTTTGCTTTTTCCTAATCAAAAGTTGATGTTGCTCGAACTGCAAAGCATGCTTTTGCATTGCCCGAGGTGTTTCTTCTTCTTCAAATTGTCTCATCAAAGCCTGATTTGGCCCTTGCCCAGTGGGAAAAGGTAGTCATCCTCTCTGCCAAGATGACTCAAAGAATGACCTTGATCGTGAGTGTAACTGGAGGGAATGGAGGAGAGGAAGCAAAAGTGACTCACACCTCTGGCTCTCGGGCTTCTTCTTAGGGGCAGCATCCACCTTAAGAAACCATGACTCACACATCTTCTCACGTCACATTGAGTGGTGCGCAGGCCCAGAAAGCAAGCATACCTGCCTGCAGCCGAGCGCCTCTCCTCTAAAGTATAAACAGGTAAGAAGCCTCCTTAAAGTGAGTGCCTGCCTGCAGTCGAGCGCCTCTTCTCTAGAGTATAAACAGGTAAGAAGCCTCCTTAAAGTGGGTGCCTGCCTGCAGCCAGGCACCTCTCCTCTAGAATATAAACAGGTAAGAAGTCTCCTTAAAGTAGATGCCTGCCTGCAGCTGAGCACCTCTCCTCTAAACAGGTAAGAAGTCTCCTTAAAGTGAGTGCCTGCCTGCAGCCGAACGCCTCTCCTCTAGAGTATAAACAGGTAAGAAGCCTCCTTAAAGTGCCTGCCTGCACCTCTCCTCTAGAGTATAAACAGGTTAGAAGTCTCCTTAAAGTGAGTGCCTGCCTGCAGCCAAGCGCCTCTCCTCTAAAGAGGTAAAAAGTATCCTTAAAGTGAGTGGGTGCCTGCCTGCAGCTGAGCGCCTCTCCTCTAGAGTATAAACAGGTAACAAGTCTCCTTAAAGTGGGTGGGTGCATGCCTGCAGCCGAGCACCTCTCCTCTAGAGTATAAACAGGTAAGAAGCCTCCTTAAAGTGGGTGCCTGCCTGCAGCTGAGCACCTCTCCTCTAAACAGGTAAGAAGCCTCCTTAAAACGAGTGCCTGCCTGCAGCCGAGCGCCTCTCCTCTAGAAAATAAAAAGGTAATAAGCCTCCTTAAAGTGCCTGCCTGCAGCCAAGCACCTCTCCTCTAGAATAAAACAGTTTTAGTGCCTAAAATGATGGGAAGGGGGCCTGGGAAGCCCCCTCCCCCCATAATGGGCCAATAAAAACATATTTTTCTATAGTCCAGAGTGAAAGCAGATATCTGTCCTCCTGATTTTGGGAGACTCCCATAAATGGATCGGGGCCCCCACCAAAGGCCAGGACACGAAACGGGTCAAGTTTACCTCAAAACATAACCCTAGCACAACCTTTCACGCACCAAAATTATTTTAAAAATATTGTGTGCGATATTACCTTGAGGTCCTGTGCCTAAGGTGCAGATGAAACATAAATGATTTTTTTTTGTTTAGACTTGAGTCCTATTTCCACAATATCTCATTGTGTTTATGGGCGTATTCTAAAATCTGAAAAACTCTAAAATATGGGATACTGATAGTCCTCAACACTTCAACCTGTGCTTAATTTCCTTTCCTCTTTGGCAATTCTTTGAGGAGCTGAATGAGGCATCCACGTGGTTTTATCTCCATGCCTCATAGAGGGCAATGGGTTTTCTTCTCCATTTTTCCCTCCCTTCATCAAAGGTCTCGAATTTCTTGTTCCCATCAGTCTCATAAATCTCTTCTGAGGAAATGTTTGATATTCTGCCGAATGTTTTTGCTTTTACACGGTTCCTTCCCTCTCGCTGCCAGCAGTCAACCCCCCTGCAGCAAATCTGAACAGATCCTGTCTCTACAGACGCATGTAAAATCATGTCGTATCATACTCTTGTGCATTTGAAAGTCTTCCGAGGTAGTGACTGGGGAAGAGCATTGGGGAAGAAGCCTACAAAAAACCCATATAAATGGCCACATATAATCTTGAGCAGTCGACACGGCTCTCCCTGGACTCATAGAGAAGTTGAGGATTCGTCATTCCAAAACCAAAGCGATGATATTCTCCAAGAGGAAGCAAATACCGAAATGGCAACTGGATGGCCTCCCAATAGAACAGTGTCCCAGCTTTAAATACTTGGGCATACATGTGAGGTTCTCTTCTTCCAGTTGTGCTGTGGTTAAGTCTTCCACCAGAAGAAAGCACGAAGACACACGTTGGTAGATTCCAACAGGTTTTAATGTACGGAATACCAGAATCTTCTCTGTAGCCCATTTATATAGGGGCTCTCACATACCAGAGAGTCATTGAGGTTTTATGGATTGTTAGGTTCTCTTCTTCCAGTTGTGCTGTGGGTAAGTCTTCCACCAGAAGAAAGCATCAAGACACACGCTGGTAGATTCCAACAGGTTTTAATGTACGGAATACCAGAATCTTCTCTGTAGCCCATTTATATAGGGGCTCTCACATACCAGAGGGTAATTGAGGTTTGATGGCTGGCCCATTTTATGGCTGGCATCTGTTCTTTGTCCGTGCTTGCTCTGTGTCCGGAGATGTCAAAGATCGGAGATCATGACAATACACTTCTCATATAGTGCGAACTGGAAGAGTCATATAGAGGCAGCCAAACTATCCGCCTGGAGCTTAGCAAAATCAATTCTAGCCTTTGGCAAAGCAAAGGTGGGTTTCTTGGTATGTCCCACAATGTTTATGTGTGTTGACGTTCTTCATGCAACACACTTGCGGACTGCAGGCGACACACGAGTAGTGTGTCCTGACACACAGTTTGGAAAACTCTGGTCTGAATTCTTGGTCTGAGATGCCGCAGACACATTGAATCAATGGGATTTATTTCAGCATTTCGCAATTGATTGAAGAAAATCGACCCAGGCCACTGGATTTAGTTAGAGCACAGCAGAAATGCATCGCACGTAATTGCGTTACGAAAATGCTGAGCCGTTTTCAGAATCCATAATGATAGCGGGAGACGCTTTTCACTTTGCAACATGCGTTGCGCACCCCTGGGATTATTAAAGGCTCTTAAATTACAGTTTCCTATAAGAGAAATGCGTTTTTGAAAACTAATGTGCAACGAGGAAACAGATATCACCGATCAGCGGACAATGGTCAGGTTTTCGTTTGTACGAAATACGAATAATGGCATTCCAGTCTCTGTGAAGGCTAATCTTTTCCTAATCTGTCTGAAATTCTTTTGTGTGCGAGATGCAAATGTGGTCGGATCCAGAGCTCTCCAAGGTTTTATAGCCTGACCCAACCACCTCAAGCGCTTGGATTTTGGCAAGTTTCACCGGGTTGACTTTCGTGGGATTACATCGAGTGCTCAACTGAATCCCAGCGTAATTCATTCGGCCTAATTCCGTTTTCACACATCCCTCTGTGCTTGGATTATAGAAATGAGAGATTTAATTTCGGATTTGTTCTTGGTTTGAACAAGGGAGGAAAAAAGGGGGATTTAATGGGAACACTGGAGAGAAAACACACCTGTCATCCGTGGCTTTGTCGAAAGATTTAGTTGGAACATGGCTGGATTTGGAGCTAAATCAGCCATATCTTTTCACTCAAAATGGGGATCTTCTTTGGCTCACAATGAGAATCTGAGGTTAATTGGGTGAATGTGAACGTATATATATATATATATATATATATATATATATATATATATATCGGTATATATATTTGAAAGTAGATAGCAAATGTGGTTTCAAAATCATGGGCTGTGTGTTTGTAATTCTTCTCCCAGGTATGAGTAATTTGCTGCTTTTCAAATGCTATAAGCTAAAGTTCAGTGGGGGTTTTTCTATTTGCACCATTGGGCCCAATAATTGGCTTGCATTGATATGAAAATAAGTCTGAATGGACAATGACATGCGATGGAATGCTAATATCTAGGCTTGTGCAAAAAAAAAAAATCAGAAGTTTTGGAAATCGTAAGAAAATCGTAAGTTTTGTAAGTCGGAAGCCATATTTGAAGCGTTTGCGTAGTCCACACCAAATATTTTAGAATCGAAACTAACCCCATACTTTTTCATTTTAGTTTTGTAAACCTCGGAAGGCTCCCAAAGATTTCTTAAGTATTCAATATTTATATGCAACTATCATAACTTACCTCTTTTCTACAATAGAGTTACAAGTTTGGTAGATGCAAGGAATGCTGTAGATGTAACATATCTTGATTTCAGTAAGGCCTCCGACAAGGTCCTCCACGATCTTCTTGCAAACAAACTAGCCAAATGTGGTCTAGATAATACTATCTACTATACATTGGGTGGACTTGTAAATTGTGTCAATACACGTGTGTTGACCAGAGGATGATGGGAACAGTCAGTTAAAAAAGTAACTTTCCCATCTCTTTTGCTGTCTTGAAATGAAGAGACACCTGACTCAACCCTTGAACCTCAGTCCACCTCTGGCAATAGTTTGGACACAATTGCTCTATGGTATGGTGTGGGTATCAGACCAGCTTAGGGTGGATCTACACTGAAGTATTAATGCAGTTTGACACCACTTGAACTGATATGGCTCATTGCTATGGAATACTCGGTGTTTGGAGAAAGCAAATAGGACCACAAAACAGTTCAAGTTTACAGGCTTATCCATTAGCTTCCTTCCACCTCCCTGTAGCCCCGTCCCATGCCATGAACTCAAACCTGTACTAACTTACACCGAGTTAGTTAATTTGTATTAATAAGAGCTGCCCTTGTGCAGTTGTTAATGATTCACCTATTTAGTTGATAAGCCCTTTCACAACTGATTGAAATCCAGTCGGGTGGTGAACGATGATGGACTATTTGCTTAGCCGCTGGCTTTGGTGGTTGTAACTGAGAAGACTTAAGACCCTGGGCATTTAGGAATTCCCGGGATGCCTTCCTCAGCTTGCGGAGGGATGGATGTTTGTGTTTGATAAATGAGAGGATGACGGGGAGCAATTAGGCTGGCAGGTTGAACGGTGCTGGGCTTCCCTTATCTGCAAATGATAGAGAGACGTGGAGTCAGAAATGCCATCGGCAGGTTCACGCCGTGGTCTTTGGGCAATGAGTAACCACTCCGTCTGTGATGCAACCTGGAGCCATTTGTGCTCTCCGTCCTCCACTCAGCTATAAACACACCCTCCGAGGTGGAATTCCAGCTTAAGGAAAGTAGTACATCTTCTTCCCACTCCAAAGCTTCACCACGAGTGATGGGAATGTCCAAAGCTTGGCCTCACATCCCATGCCCTTGCCCCTTTCTTGCCATGGCGAGAGGTCAACTTGGGTTTTCTTTTCTTCCATAAGTTTTTTCTCACACAAAGGAAAACAAAGAATGAAGAATAGAATGAACGTAGTGGAGAAAGGAGGCCGATGGGGAAGAGGAACCTTGCGTTTGTGTCATGAGGACATCTGTGTCTGCATCTCAAGGACTATGACACACATTGTCAAAGTTTTGAAAATTACATGTATCTTCTATCAGAAAAGAACTCACGCTTGTCATGTGATGCCAAAGCCGGTCAGTCGCAAGGCCGATCGAGGTCTAGGGTGGCAACCTGGGCTCGATAGGGTCACACTCCCCCTGAGAACGCAGGTCTGGAGCTTGGGGGTCCGAGTCCCTTCGGGGAGATGGTGGCGGGATAGAAAAATAAAGTATAGTAAAGTCTCACTTATCCAACGTTCTGGATTATCCAACGCATTTTTGTAGTCAATGTTTTCAACGCATTGTGATATTTTGGTGCTAAATTCGTAAATACAGTAATCACTACATAGCATTACTGCGTATTGAACTACTTTTTCTGTCAAATTTGTTGTATAACATGATGTTTGGGTGCTTAATTTGTAAAATCATAACCTATTTTGAGCCTCCAGTGGCCTAGGGGATAAAAGCCTTGTGACTTGAAGGTTGGGTTGCTGACCTGAAGGCTGCCAGGTTCGGATCTCACCCGGGGAAAGTGCGGATGAGCTTCCTCTGTTAGCTCCAGCTCCATGCGGGGACATGAGAGAAGCCTCCCACAAGTATGGTAAAAACATCAAAACATCCGGGCAATGTCCCCTAGGCAACGTCCTTGCAGGCGGCCAATTCTCTCACTCCAGAAGCAACTCAGGTTGCTCCTGACACAAATTTTTTTTTAATGTTTAATAGGTTTTTTCTTAATCTCTCCTTATTATCCAACATATTTGCTTATCCAACGTTCTGCTGGCCCGTTTATGTTGGATAAGTGAGACTCTACTGTATTATTATTATTATTATTATTATTATTATTATTATTATTATTATTATATTAAGAAGTCTGACTTGGCCACGGTGGTCCACACCTTAGTTACATCCAGGTTGAATTACTGCAATGCCCGCTACGTGTGTGTATCACTAACAGGATACCAACCTTACTGTATTAATAGTTAAGCATAAACAACCCAGTGTCAATTCTGATCTGTTTTATAAGAGCCATTTGATGCTATTTCTGGGCAGCGGTCCTCCTGCCCTCGCCACCGTCCCCTCCATCTCCGTTCTTCCCTATTGTTGACATTTTACAGCAGCAAGTAATTGAGGCGAAGGCTCTCCTTCAGGTTGGCCATGCAGCTAACCATGGCGAGCTGCAGAAACGGCACAGCCGGCAAGCAATTTCAGGGAGCAGCCATGCCATTCCTGCAGCCCCAGGAGCAGCTGGGAGGAAAGGTCACTTTCAGAAACGAAGCCCTGTGTCATGCTCGCCATTGCTTTCTGCAAAAACCCAGCAGCAGGAAGGAAGCCATCCGGAATCCAGGCGACTCGCTGGACCAGCAGAGTCATTTCCCTTACCTGGCTTTGCAATATTTTCAGAAGTTTATTTTTCAGAAAAATAAACCCACCAATCAGCATTTCAAGCACACTTGGAATGTTGCCAAGCAGATAATCCACATCATCAGCTTGATGCTCCATCGATGTTCAAACCTGGTGACAGAAATGCGATTCTAGCATGATGAATCTCCTAAAAGACAAATGCCTCCCTCCTTTTCCCCCTTCCTTCCTGTAATTAGGGGGATATTTGCCACAGCAAGTCTTGCTCTCGACCAACATTATTTAAAGAGTAATACATCACTGGAGAATCCGGACATAAAAGGCAGAGAGGGAAAAGGAAACGGCCTGAGGCTGTGAGGAATGGTGGGAGTTGCAGTCCAAAACACCTGGACGGCTGAAGTTGGCCCATGCCTGGATTAAACACAATGAAGAAGGGGAACTTTTATTAAAACGTAGAAGGAGAAGAACTAGCACGGCGGGTCTTTGTACTCCAAAAAACCCAATACCTATAATTTTCGTAATCCATTGAGTGATTGGTTGGAAAATGAATGGCTGGAGTTTCCTTGGTGCTGAAGACATCCTTGTTCTTTTGTTCCTGCCGAAGGATCAGGTTTGTGTGGGAACCGGCCTCTCCTGCTCTGCTCACCTGGTTGCCCTCCCTGTGATACCCGCAACATGATTGAGGCTCATATTGTCCGTTTCTGTCCATCAAGGCTCGCTGTCTCCATGGCTTTCATTTCCACATCCCACTCCTGCTGTTTGGCATGATCTTTGTTGGAGATCTTTAGGGGAAAGCATTTCTCACGGCTGTCGCGCAGGGAGGTGGGAATGGCCATGTGAAGGGGACAAGAGAGACAATGCGGCAGGTTGCTGAATAATTTGTGGCATAGAGCCTGAACATCCCCGTATTAAATCGGATTGTGTGTATATACAAGGAGCCCCCGAGTTACAAACATCCGACTTCTGAAACATCCAATTTCCGAAACATCCAATTTCCGAAACATCCAACTTCCGAAACATCCGACTTCTGAAACATCCAATTTCCAAAACATCAGATTTCCGAAACATCAGATTTCCGAAACATCCGACTTCTGAAACATCTGATTTCCGAAACATCCGACTTTTGAAACATCCGACTTCTGAAACATCTGACTTCTGAAACATCCAACTTCCGAAACATCCGACTTCCGAAACATCCGACTTCGAAACATCCGAAACAGGTGAGACAACAGGAAAGGAGAGGAATCTTCCCCTCGGAAGGAAGGGGACTCCACTCCTAGAAGAGTTATTATCATGTGGGAAAGGGGTCTGTATCCCCAATCCTTGTTTCCACAACAAGCCACATTGTTCAAAATCCCATTCTCACCAGGACAGAAAATGAGGTAAAAGCTTCGGAAGAGGGGCACAGGGAGCAAAGGAAACGCCACGAGGGTGTTCACCCTTCCCTATGCCACCCAAAGCTCATATAAAAGGTAAAGGTAAAGGTAAAGGTTTCCCCTGATGTTAAGACCAGTCGTGACTGACTCTGGGGGTTGGTGCTCATCTCCATTTCTAAGCTGAAGAGCCGGCGTTGTCCGTAGACACCTCCAAGGTCAGTGAAGGCCAGTGCCGGCAGAAGATCCAACCAGTTTCCCATGAAAAGTGAACCACGAAGTAGCGAGGGAACACTGTGTATATATCTCTAAGCACAGGGATGGCTCGGCTCGGTGGCCACCTGTACGCTAAGTTATTTTCTTAGCTAAACTAATCCAGAGCCAACTTATCTGATCTACCAGACCAAGGAAGTTGTACGAAACCAGGACTTCTCTGTTCCTTTTGAGCAGCCGGTGTTCTGGGAAAGCGGCCAAAATTGCTCTGGGGTGACTTTTTGCCATCTTAAACATGGACATGTAGGAACTTCTGTCAACTTCGCAGGCTGACACAAGCGCTTCCTTCCTCCAAAGGACTCTGCGCTGATGCTGAAGCTCAGGTGTCGGCCACGTCTGGGAGGGCCTTTGCACAGGGTTGTTGTGTGTTGTGCCTTTGCACAATTAAGGCTTGTGCACACCTGCAACTATAACTCACGAAGCCTGACTTGTCCACAGTGGTCCACGCCTTAGTTACCTCCAGATTGGACTACTGCGATGCACTCTAGGTGGGACTGCCTTTGAAGACGGCTCTGAAACTTCAACTAGTACAACAAGCTGCGGTTTACCAATGGGAGAAAACTATAAGGAGAGGACTATCCCCCTATGGAAACAGCTCCACTGGCTGCCAATAAATGTCCAATCCCAATTCAAAGTGTTGGTTATCACCTATAAGGTCAATGCCCACCAAACCCTTCCAGTATTTTCTGTTGGTCATGGGAGTTCTGTGTACGAAGTTTGGTTCAGTTTCATCGTTGGTGGAGTTCAGAACGCTCTTTGATTGTAGATGAACTATAAATCCCAGCAACTACATCTCCAAAATGCAAAGGTCTATTTTCCCCAAACTCCACCAGTGTTTACATTTGGGCATATTGGGTATTTGAGCCAAGCTTGGTCCCGATCCATCATTGTTTGGAGTCCACAGCGCTCTCTGGATGTAGGTGAGCTACAACTCCCAAACTCAAGGTCAATGCTCACCAAACCCTTCTAGTATTTTCTGTTCGAGTTCTCTGTATGAAATTTGGTTCAATTCCATCGTTGGTGGAGTTCAGAACGCTCTTCACTTGTAGCTAAACTATAAATCCCAGCAACTACAACTCCTAAATGGCAAAATCAATGCTCCTCCCAATCCTACCAGTATTCAAATTTGGGCGTATTGGATATTTGTGTCCAGTGAATGAAAGTCCATCCTGCAGATCAGATATTTGCATTATTTATTTATTTATGTATTTATTTACAGTATTTATATTCCGCCCTTCTCACCCCGAAGGGGACTCAGGGCGGATCACATGACACATATAGGCAAACATTCAATGCCTTTTAACATAGAACAAAGACAAGATAAACATAGGCTCCGAGCGGGCCTCGAACTTATGACTTCCAGGTCAGAGTGATTCATTGCAGCTGGTTAAAGCTGGCTTGCTCTCCAGCCTGCGCCACAGCCCGAGCTTAATTATGATTAATAACGGCAGCAGAATTAGAGGTATGACGTAGCAATGAAAATAATGTGATGGTTGAGGGTCACCACAACATGAGGAACTGTATTAAGTTGGGAGGTTGAGAACCACTGGTGTAGATGCACCTCTGGAATCTCATTCCTGGGACCCTCAATTGTGACTCAACTCATTGGAAAATCCCATTGATCCAAGGGGTCTACTCAAGTTTGGGAACACTGAGTAAGATGCTGGTCTTCAGAACGTGAAGCGACCACATCCAGGAGGAAGTCCAGAGACAGAGTTTGCATATTTCCTTCCCAATATTCTGAGCCAAAGCCGGGCTCCTTTGATCCGCAAGGTGACTTTGCTGCTGGTTTTCTCTCCGCTCGGATAGATTGCCCAGACGCCCGTAAGACGACGGCAGCCGAATCTGACAGCTGGTCAATTCAGCGCTCAGGACTGTTGCTTTCAAGTTCCTTTGCAGCAATTACAAGGGGAAAATAATCCATACTTTGTATTTTACTTCCCTGAGATCATTTCATCTCGATGCCAAAAAGCTTCCTCGCAGGGTTTACGAGACGGCTTTTTAATATCGGCACGGCGGCTATTGATTGCCGTTTTATTGGGCAAGGTGACTCAGTGGAAATTTGATTTTCAAAAGGGAAAGCCAGGCAGCGAGTTGTGTTCCTTTGCCGGCTGGAAAAATATCAACATTAATGACATTTCTTTGCGGCGTTTTCTTCTTCTCCGCGGGGAGCAAAAGGTTTGCGGCACGCTTCAGTCACTGATCTTGAAAAATAGGTTGTTTGCTTCCTTCTGTTTGTTCTCTTGCGGCTTGAGCTTGCTTTTTCTCTCTCAAAACAAACAAACAAACAAAACTCATTTTCTCAATATTTAAAAAAGGAAAGCTGATAAAAACAAGGCATTAAATAAAACCCTGACATATTAACAGCATATGCAGGAGGTTAGTTAGATTAGGCTTAGAGGAAAGAGACGTGAAAATTGGAGGAAAGAACACCAACCATTTAATATATGTAGATGACACTGCACTTGTAGCAGAAAATAACAACAACTTGGAATGACGAGAAAAGTCAAGGAAGAATGTACGGCTACTGTTGAATATTAAGAAAGGAAAAATTATGACTGCGGATGACTTAAGTGGGCCGGGCTTAGCACAGTGGGTTATACCGCAACATGCACAAAAATCTTGCTGATCAAAAGGTCGGCAGTTTGAACCCGGGTCGGGGTGAGCACCCGCCATTAGCCCCAGCTCCCTGCCCACCTAGCAGATCGAAATCAGAAATGGGAGTAGATAAATAGGTACGGCCTTTAGTGGGGAGGCAATAAAGGCACCTTAAGAACATCAATCGGGAGGATGACAAAGCTCCTCGGCAGTGAAGATGGAGCAACAACTGGGGTTGAGCACAGCCTCCAAGATGCCAGAAATAAGATGGGATTCGAACCACCAACCTTCCAGTCAGCAAGTTCAACAGTTCAGTGGTTTAACCCATTGTGACACCACAGCCTCCGGTGTGTGTGTGTGTGTGTATGTCTATATGTGTGTGTGTGTATGTGTGTGTGTATATATATATATATATATATATATATATATATATATATATAAGCTTTAGAGGAGCCCCGGTGGCAAAGTGTGTTAAAGCACTGAGCTATTGAACTAGCAGACCGAAAGGTCGCAGGTTCAAATCCCGGGAGCGGAGTGAGAGCCTGCCGTTAGCTCCAGCTTCTGCCAACCTAGCAGTTTGAAAACATGCAAATGTGAGTAGATCAATAGGTACCGCTCCGGCGGGAAGCATGCAGTCATGCCGGCAACATGACCTTGGAGGTGTCTACGGACAACGCCGGCTCTTCGGATCAGAAATGGAGATGAGCCCCAACCCCCAGAGTCAGACATGACTGGACTTCATGTTGGGAAAACCTTGACCTAACCTTGAAGCCCTAAACCTCTCCCCATCGCCTTTGGCTACTGGTTTGCCTCTGAAAACTCTTCATTGAAATATGCCTTAGAATGCACATTTCCATTGTTTTGACATTTCTAAATTCATTTTCTCTCTTGGAAGCAGAGTTTCTAAATATATTTGGGTATGTTTTTGGAGCTGGCAGTGGCATCAGAACATTTGGGAATGTGGAGAGGAGGGCTCTCAATCTGGAGATGTGTGCTCCCAGGAGAGGCGGCGCGTATTCGTTTGTATCTGAATTTAAGAAGACCCAGTGGCTTACCATATAAGTTCGAATGGAACATCTAAAACAATATGGAACACAAAAAACACTGTAAAAAGCAGAACATGATGTGGTTTATCTTGGCGTATATCGTTCCGTCTTTCAAAGCCTTTCAGAGCATGGTGCTCACCTTCCTTCCGGCCACATTCCGAGCTTTCCGAGAATGCTTCTTGCCACATTCAGGGAGCTACTTAGGTAAGCATGGATGGAGGGGAACAAAGGCCTCAAGGAGCCCAAGCAAACGCCTTAAGAGGTGAATAGCAGGCAGAGCTTGGTTGGTGGAGCATTAGCAGAACGTCCCTTATTCAATCCCCATTTAGAGAATCTCAAGTGACAGGACCTGGAATAGCGATAGGTGAGAAATGTGTTTGGTTCACCTATGAATGAGAATCCTGATACTTCAGGAATGTGTTCCAGTGGTCCACCTGAGTTTTGACATGTCATGCATTTTTCCCCTTGATGTCTAGGAAGCCATCTGCTCCTCTGCTCTGCTTTGGCCTCTGAACCACATTGTTCCACAATGCCTGCTTCCCTGACCCTGTATTGCTCCAGAAAACTACCTGTAGCCCAGTCTTGGAAAGCAACAATAGATTGATCCCTATACGAAACAGCATCTTGATACAGGCAAACTTTCAATGGCTTGTTACAATACAATGAGATACACAAACACAAACAAAGGCAAAGGCTTCTTCTTTCATTTCCGGCTCTGGAAGCGGTGCTCATCTCTGGCTCTGGAGAGGTACTCTTCTCCATTTCCAAGCTGAGGAGCCTTCGTTCTCATCTCCTGGTCATGTGGCCAGCAAGATTACTTGGACCATCTCTTTGCCTTTTCCCACCAAAGCAGTACCTATTTATCTACTCACATTTTTTGGAAATGGAGAAGAGTACCTCCCCCAGAGCCAGAGATGCGCACTGCCTCCAGAGCCGGAAATGAAAGGAGAAGCCTTTGCTTGTGTATGTGTATCTCATTGTATTGCAACATGTTTTCGAAGAGCTAGAGCTAACAACAGGAGCTCACTCCACAATGCGGATTCGAACGGCCAACCTTCAGGTCAGCAGTTCAGCAGCACAAGGGTTTAATCCATTGTGTCATCGTGGCACAACAAATGCCCTATCTATCGAATCCAATGTTCTGCTCTCCCAGCGGATCTGAGAAACCCATCAGTCACTCACAAGTGCAACTGCGCCAATCATCTCATCAACGCGTACCCAGAAAAGTGCTAAGCCTGATCATAGAGGTGACCCATCGCCCTTCCGACTAGTAGCCATGGATGACTTTGTCTTCCATGCATGGATCTAGTTATAACTATCTCTTGTTGGGAGGAGTTGTGGTGTAACGGTGCCATACATGGAGAAGACATGAACTCATTTCTCATCCTGGGATTTGGAGATTGGAAGCAAGAACTCGGGGATCTGGCAGGAGCATCCGAACCTGGCTTCCGAATTGTGCGGCAAACTTCTGTCCAACTTTCCCGACTCGCCTGCGAAAACAGCAGGGACTCTTCCTTTGAAGGAGAACGCTTCTGAAATGCGAGCAGATGTTGTTGTTCTTCCCTGACATTTTGGGCGCTTCTTTGCTTTCGGTCCTCCCTCCCTCCCTCCTCGAACGAAGGCACATCAACCCCAGAATCTCTTTGGCTAATTGCTAATCCTGCGGTGGGATTCATTAGAGGCACGCTTGAGGAAGTTTGGAGAGGAAGGAGGGGGCCGGGACACGACTCTGCGGGTTTTATTAGCACCTGAAATGATTTGTGGTTTTTGTGCAGACATGGCTTCCAAACAGAGGTCTTCCAACCGCCTTTGCTCTCCAATTAGGATCCCACCTCCCTTGGAAGCAGAAGGTCGAGGGATGGAGGGGTCAGTATCAGTTCTGGAGATATATATATATATATATATATATATATATATATATATATAGGTAATGAAATTTCGGCCTAGGACAAAACAACAAAACGACACATCCCAGAAACACTACACTTGGCAGCACAACCCCTCATCCATGCCTCTACGTTCATACAACAAAAAGAAAAGAAAAACAAAGTCCTAATTAGAGGGAGAGGAATAATTGTTTTTATCCAATTGCTGCCAGTTAGAAGGCTAAGCTCCGCCCGCTTGGTCTCCTAGCAACCCACTCAGCCCAGGGGACAGGCAGAGTTAGGCCTCACTTAGGCCTCTTCCACACTGCCTATAAAATACAGATTATCAGATTTTAACTGGATTATATGGCAGTGTAGACTCAAGGCCCTTCCACACAGCTATATAACCCATTTATAATGGACTTAATGTCAGGGGAAAACCTTTACCCTTTACCTTAACTACCACCAGTTCCTCAATACTTTATTTCCCAGACCACCAGACTTCGCCACAGCAACGCGTGGCCGGGCACAGCTAGTATATATATATATATCACAGTGTTCCCTCACTTATTTACGTTCCAGGACCACCTGCGAAAAGTGAAAATCCACAAAGTAGGGGCACTATATTTATTTTAATAATTATACATTATTTTAATAGTTAGGTGGCTTTTCTCCCCCTTGTAAGCCCCGGGGAGGCTCGCAGGCCGTTTTGCATTGTTTGCTGAAAACGCACAACTTCCAGGATTGCCAGGCCTTAGGCTCTGGCATCAACTTGCCCGTCCCGTGCTTCTGCCAACCCAGCAGTTCAAAAACATGCGAATGTGAGTAGATTTATAGGTACCATTCCGGCAGGAAGGTAACGGCGCTCCAGGCAGTCATGCCAGTGGCCAGATGACCATGGAGATGTCTATGGACAATGCTGGCTCTTGGGCTTAGAATGGAGATGAGCACCAACCCCCAGAGTTGGACATGACTGGACTTAATGTCAGGGGGAAACCTTTACCTTTACCTTAAAGATGCTGATCTTGAACAAAACCATTCTTGTTTATGGATCTAACATCCTCTGTCCTGAATGCCACTCACTCACTCTCTAACTCCTGGGTGGTCTCAGAGTCTAAAAATGAAATGAAATAACTACAGAGAGCAAGCTTTGCGAGGCTGTCTTTGCCGGGAAGGGTTTCTGGTGTTTGGTGTCAGGCTGTGTCCAGCACAGGAGAGGAATTTCAGCGGGATCGAGGGGCAGGTAGTTTAGGAAAGCGCCTTGCTTGGAATCCCCTCGTTGCCTTAATGGCTCCTCGGTTTTGTCTCAACGCAAATCTGCTTCTTTTCCAAATGGCTTCACGCCAGGCCACCAGAGTCAAGTATGCAGAGGTCTCCCCGGGCAAGCCCTAGGTGGTCCCCTTGCGGGCGAAATCCGCGGCCTGCACACACAGATGCATGCTAATAGAGTTCAACTAATCTCCCGAGCTGTTAGGAAGATAATTGGTTAGTGATCTTTGCAGGAAGGGTCAAACACATCACTGCTGACGCTTTCCTTGCTTTCCTGGCCTGCTCCTGCACATTGAAAGATCACACATCTTATAAACAACACCAAACCAAAAGCAAAACTGAAAAAGACCTTGGGTCTTGACGGAGCAACACTGAGTTTGAGGCCGCTGTTTCTAAAGTTGTCATTCATTCCTCTCCTCCTTCGACCCATTTCTGGGCAATATTTAACACACTGAGACTAAGTGATTGGTTCCTCTGCATCTCTGCATCTTGTTGATGGGAAGCTTCCCACCGGAGTGGAAATCATCTATCGGACAGAAGGCAAGCCATTTAACCTCAGCAGACTGAAAGCCAACACCAAGGTCACAATAACATATAGAACTCCAATACGCTGATGATAACGTAGTCTGTGCGCATTCAGAAGAAGACCTACAAGCCACTCTCAACACTTCTGCAGAAGCATATGAGAAGCTCAGCCTCTCGTTGAACATCAATTGTCCAACCCTGCTATATGCCTGCGAAATGTGGACGATGTCTACAGTATGTCTACAGACATCATACTCAACTCCTGGAGCGATTCCATCAGCGTTGTCTTCAAAAAATCCTGCAAATCTCTTGGGAAGACAGGCGGACAAATGTTTGCGCGCTGGAAGAAGTAAAGACACCAGCATTGAAGCGATGCTCCTGCGCCATGAACTCCGTTGCAGTGAATGCCACGTTGTCCGAATGCCCAAAGATCACCATTGTCTCCCAAAGCAGTTACTCTACTCCCAACTCAAGAATGGAAAATGTAATGTTAGTGGACAGGAAAAGAGATTTAAAGATTAAGCTAACCTTAAAAACTGTGGCGTAAAAAACTGAGAACTGGGGAGCCCTGGCCCTTGAGCGCTCTGGCTGGAGGTCAGCTGTGACCAGCAGTGCTGTGGAATTCAGAGAGGCAGAAATGGATGGCTTAAGGGAGAAACGTGCCAAGAGGAAGAAGGCGCATCAAGCCAACACTGACCAGGACTGCCTTCCATCTGGGAACCGATGTCTTCACTGTGGGTCAAGAATAGGTCCCTTCAGCCACCTATAGACCCACCCCCAGGACACTGCAATTGGAGGACCATCATCCTGGGTCTACGAAGGATTGCCTAAGTAAGCTAGGTGGCTGGCTCTGTTCTTCCCAGTCTATCCTTCTCCTTTTTCCATTTGGAACCAATCGCCTCTCTTTTGCCCCTCTCGTTCTGGTCTGAAAGCAGGATCGCAAGCAGACCGTGCCGCTTCAAGGATGCAAAGACCTTCCCCAGATGGAAAAGGTCATTTGTCTTTCACTACTCAACACGTTCCTTCGTGAGTCCATTGAAACACTGCCAGACATTACAGGAACAGAGCTCAGCCGGGTGGCGGTGGTGCTGGTGGTGGTGGTGGTGGTAGTTATCTGCTTCTGAAGTCGCTTGCTTTCATGTAGGTGGCAGAAGTAACGGCAGAACAAAAACTCTTTGGTTCCCATAGCAATTGAGCCCGGCACGGTTGCCACAAGATTGCACTCCACCCACTCATCTCTCCACCTGTTTTCCTTCTTTCTTGGTTAATTAGCACTCCACAACATTTGTAATCGTACATATAAATAAAGTTGTCACTGGGGCCACCAGTCATCTGTCATGGTGGGGCGTAGCTTGATCAGTGCGTCGCTGGTATGCATTCCCCTTCCAGCACTGGGGCCAAAGCAATGCAAATCCAGACATAGTGAGAACTTTTCACGGAATCGTATCATAGAACCAAGAGCTGGAAGTGATCCCAAGGGTCATCCAGTCCCATCCCTGGGGATCCCCAGACGCATCATCGCCACCCGGGCCAATAGGAGAGCAAGATGCCTAAGCCCTCAGGCAATCAGGAGCCTGGAAAACGACAGCTAGGTTTTCAGCGTGAGCCAATCAGGGAAAGGGGAGGGAATTTCAAACCCTAGCAATGTTGATACAAGTATGCAGAATATTCCATATTTGTTATGTTTATACATTTTGGCATCCGTTGCAGTACACAACATCCCTTCTGCAGATGGAATAAAGCTTCTGTCGTTTGCCTTCAAACTAGTGAGGTCCTGATTTCCGATCCGGGACATTAGTGGTTAGCAAAGCTTGCCAGGCAGCCTTCGATAACCACAGGCTTTATAAAACCGAATTTTACAATTTCATGAGCAGGAAAGTACAGAGCCTGGGGGTGTAGCCACTAAGGAGGTCCTATCTCTCATAAAAAGACCCCATGGACATCTTGTCACGTTGCAACAATTTCACTGAAATCAGTCAGGCTCTGTAGTTTGAAGCAAGTTGCATACCAAGGATGGAAGGAAGGAAGGAAGGACGGAAGGAAGGAAGGAAGGAAGGAAGGAAGGAAGGAAGGAAGGAAGGAAGGAAGGAAGGAAGGAGAACAGGGAGTCATGCCTGACAGAGAGCTCTTGGCTGAATTTTGTATGCAGCTCTTGTCTCTTTTCTTGAGCTGACTACATGAAATCTGGAGAAATTGCATCCTCGTCGCCTGCTGAGAGCTGACCCATGACATCTGTGAACTTAAGCTGTCATCTTGAGATCTGTAATAAAATAATGCTTTTCTGAGCTGAAAAGTGCCCCTTCCAGTACAAAACAATCAACCATATCCCAATTTTGTGCAGAATAATTCAGAAATGACAAAGGACCATGTTCTTTGGAGTTCCTCAACACTTGACATGATGTCCTTCAACCATTTTCTGGGAATATTTTTGAGTAGGCTTCCCATCTTTAAGTCACCATACTGCAGTGGTTCTCAACCTGTGGGTCTCCAGATGTTTTGGTCTTCAACTCCCAGAAATCCTAACAGCTGGTAAACTGGATGGGATTTCTGTAGCCAAAACACCTGGGGACCCACAGGTTGAGAACCACTGATCTACTTGATTAGTTCCTTTCAAAATATGGGGCCCAGAGTTGGGTGAGGCACTATTAGAAAAAAAGTTGAGGTAGATATGGTTGTTTGATGTTAAAGGTCTGCCTGGTTGTGGTTGTTGTTGTTCTAATTTGGAGCTCCAAAAGGAAACACTGTGGTTGGAGACTACTGGCTCTGGTTTATTTTGAATGAAATAATATTAGTTTTGTTCTCGCGCTGGGTCAATTGATCTCCTGAATCTTTAGGAATAATGGCTTTCATTACCTGGGATGCTGCTGAATTACAGGACGAGTCGTGTCAGCCAGATTGAACAGGTCAGAACGTTCCAGTTTGTACACAGCCATGAGAACATAGCTTCTCGGGGACATGTATCCATGTGTAGGTAGAGAATACAAAGCATCTCCTAGCAGGCACTCTCTTTCATAATGAGTATCATCAAAAGGCTTGCTGATTTGCTGAAATGTGCCGAGAGATGAGAGCAAGTGGAGTGGAATTGCAATCAGGGAAAAGGGTCAGTGGAGGCTAATAACAGTCATCAAAACCTAGTGCATTTGGAGAGCTAAATGGCATCAGGTTGCTTTACCTGATGCCACTTACCGACTGAGGAATGCTCTCTTTTAAAACAACACCACAATCTGTATGTTTAAAAAAAATGTAAGTGCACTGTGGAGGAAAACACAGCTTCCTAGAGATCGGGGCAGGCATTCTGATCTGGAAACGCAGGGAAACAGATATTGGGGGGCTTCTGGTATCCGGCAAGCAGAAGTGAATAGCGATTCACACTAAATGCACAAGCCTAATTGATAAGAGAGCGACATGAAAATGAAAGCAGCACAGTTATGGTGCTTGCTTTTGTTTTCCTTTCATTTCTGCCCCGTAACAATAAGCAGGTACTGATAGAGAGCTTACAGCTGATGTGTACCAATGGGTGTTAATATCATATATATATATATATATATATATCACGTATATGAAGAAGGATCTGGGAATCTGAGCTCAGCCTGGAAGAGGGGAATGCCTCCCTCCACATTAGACTGGATCTGTGGAAATCTGGGTTGATGTAATAATATTATTAAGAACAATGCCCTCCGTGTGTAGCGATTTCCAAAAACCGAGGACAGGAGGATGAGCCTCAGAAGCCCTCCCATTGCCGCCAATGGCATGAAAATTTTGTGTTTTTCATTAACCAGACGAAAAATTTGTGTCGTATAGGTGGCCTGTTTTCGTTAGCGGGACACGAATACGAAAATGAGACGACACGAATGAAACTACATCAAACGACCAGCGATTCCACACGAATGCACAACTCTAATATCTATGCATTTGTGTGTGTAAATGGAGAGTGCCATGTTGTCACTATAAATCTCCAAAGGCAATTTGTGTTCAGGGTGGATTTCCAGAAGTTTGTTCAACACAGAAAATTGTTTTTTTTTCTTTCCGCCTAAAAAAATTGCCCTAAAAATAAGTGTGGAATAATCAATCATATTCCAGAAATAGTGATTCCTTCAGCCACTTCTTTAACCCTTGCGACTCCAAAGGAACACCTGCTAGGATTTAAGGAACTAAACTCCTTTAAAGCATTTCATAACACGGGTCAAACGATAGATATGTTTTTCAGGAGGTCGATACACGGCGAGCTGGTTGTTCTTGGCACCTCCGAGGCTGTAAAGATTTATTGGGATCAGAGTCCCGTGGATATATCTGGTTATGGGGTTATAACATCCCACCCCGCAATGTCAACTGAAGTCTGGTTTTAAAAATAACATTAAAAGGCTCAGAATAAATAGGCAAAAAAGAAGAAAAACCCCTTGTGGTTTATATGTGCTTGCTCTGAAAGGTGTGCCTAATGCCTATAGATTTCAAAAATGATCATCTAAAGCAGCGTTTCTCAACCATGGGGGGGGGGGGTCGTGAGGGAGGTTTCAGAAGGGTCACCAAAGACCATCAGAAAACATATATTTCTGGTGGTCTTAGGAACCCACATCCCTCCAGTGTTTTCTGTTGGCCATGGGGGTTCTGTGTGGGAAGTTTGGCCCAATTCTATCGTTGGTGGGGTTCAAGGGGCTCTTTGATTGTAGGTGAACTATAAATCCCAGCAACTACAACTCCCAAATGTGAAGGTCTATTTCCCCCAAACTCTGCCAGTGTTCACATTTGGGCATATTGAGTATGGGTGCCAAGTTTGGTCCAGATCCATCAATATTTGAGTCCACAGTGCTCTCTGGATGTAGGTGAACTACAACTCCCAAGTTCAGCTACTTGCAGTACCAATCGATCTACTCACATTTGCATGTTTTCAAACTGTTAGGTTGGCAGAAGCTGGGGCTAACAATGGGAGCTCACCCTGCTCCCCAGATTGGATCCACCGACCTTTCGGTCAGCAAGTTCAGCTACTTGCAGTACCTATTGATCTACTCACATTTGCATGTTTTGAACTGCTAGGTTGGCAGAAGCTGGGGCTAACAGCGGGTGCTCACCCTGCTCCCCGGATTGGATCCACCGACCTTTCAGTCAGCAAGTTCAGCTACTTGCAGTACCTATTGATCTACTCACATTTGCATGTTTTCGAACTGCTAGGTTGGCAGAAGCTGGGGCTAACAGCGGGTGCTTACCCTGCTCCCCGGATTCGAACTGCCGACCTTTTGGTCAGTAAGTTCAACAGCTCAGACTTTTAACCCGCTGCACCACTGGGGGCTCCCAATAAGGTCTACTCTAATATAATTTCCTCTGCATTCAATAAGGCTTCCTTTTACACTTATGCAGACAAAGGGCTGCAACCTTGGAGTGGTTGGTTTACAACGTAACACCGTTTTGGTTTGGTTTCTATAGATTCCGACTCCAATAATCCTGGATATTTGATTTTTCACGAGCCAAAATAGACCGGAGTGTGTTGCTGCGTACCTACCAAATGATTTGCAATTTGTTCAACTCCCTCGAAAACATGCCTCCGAAACACACTCTCTGGGGCCGGGCTCGTCAGCAGGGTATTAAATCAAAATGGTAAAAAAAGAGATGAGAAATGCTTCCCTCCCTGTTTTATCTGCGGCCAAAAAGGATATTGCTTTACATTTTTGCGCAATACACATAGCTCCCAGTTGCCCCAAAGCGTCCAAAGATTCTCTCTCTCTCTCTCTCTCTCTCTCTCTGCCTTGCCCCGGGGATGCTCATTAATTTCAGATCCGACTTGATGAGATGGGGACTGAACATGACAGTCTGAAGCATCTCCTTTCATTCTTTCCCGTTGCGGTCTTGGCACGGCCATTCATCCCAAAAACGCGTGCACAAGAGGGTTTTCTTCATCCCGCCTCCGCTCTCTTCCCGATCTGCGTATGGACCAGTGGGCAGCCTAAAGGGAGCCTTTGTTGTGGCCACAAAACCACACACAAGACGGGCGAGTGAATGGCACCGCAGCTGGTTGCCAGCGCCCAGGGAGGACTGGTAATCCCAGATAATTGCCCGGGCCGGGCCGGGGACAACGGGCCAAAAGGGAAGCTTAGAGCGCTTTTGTCTTCCTTTGGAAGCGCCGTCTTCACCCAAAGACCCTCAAAGATCCAGCGAGGACATTCCTGCCTTTTCAAACGCTTGGCTCTGGCGAAATCCAATCTCATTAATTAAGCAATGGAAAGATGGGCCCTCCAAGTCCCCTCCTCCCGAAGGTGAGATGTTTGGGTCTTGGAGGACCGGCCTTTCAAGCCCCGCAAGGCCGGATTAGCAGGCCATACGGATTACTCTTTGTAGGTATTAGGACATGACAACCTCCTCCTCCTCTTCCAAGGTGCACATATTATTACGTACACCCTTCCTTGATGGCTGGTTTCAACAGTAGGCTCCTAAAACCCACTTAGTGCAAACATCCGTAAAGCTGTCAAGAGCAAAGGGCTTGTGAAGGCAAGGGTGAGTGAGTAAGTAAGTACTCCCTTGAGCGAGTGGCAAAGTGAGTGCAGGTGGGAAAGGAAGGGAAGTCTGGTTTGCAGGGGTTGTTACCAAAGTACTAGATACCCACAAATACAGTAATATGCTTTAGTAATGTTCAGTCAACAGGTATGAAGTATAAACTCATATAGAATAAAATACAATATGTTCAGAATTCACAATTGTAATAAACATAATCCATACATCAAAAATGACTGTCTCGCTCAACAATGTATGTTCTATATATAATTGTTCACTTATTCAATCAGTTAGTTGAGCTGAAGAGCAAGTAGATCATAGTAGATCACAACCGGTTTCGACTAGGTCTTCTTCAAGTGAATTAATCTGGGAAAATTATAATGAATTAACAAAAGCATATACCACATCCACATAAATGTCATTATACATTTGACATAGAAACTTACAATAGTACATTCATATGTATACCCTTTATGTTCCTCTTCCTAGTTGTGTATTTATGTCTTCTTTTCTTTTTTTCTAGGGTGGGTCTAAATAAAAGGAACAAACAGTGGCTATAACATAAATTAAATTGCAGGGGATGTTAGACTGCGATGCAAAATTGAGCTGAATCGCCTCCGGGTTTAAGTCTGAACTTTCTGAAAACTTTTTTAAAAAATAATTTTTATTGACATATATGCGGGGTAGGGGATTTGGGAAGGGGCATCAAAAGCTTCCAATCTTCTGTATTTATTTATTTACAGGAGAGTCTCACTTATCCAACATAAACGGGCCGGCAGAATGTTGGATAAGCAAATATGTTGGATAATAAGGAGGCATTAAGGAAAAGCCTATTAAACATCAAATTAGGTTATGATTTTACAAATTAAGCACCAAAACATCATGTTAGACAACAAATTTGACAGAAAAAGTAGTTCAATACACTAATGCTATGTAGTAATTACGAATTTAGCACCAAAATATCATGATGTATTGAAAACATTGACTACAAAAATGCGTTGGATAATCCAGAACGTTGGATAAGTGAGACTCTACTATATTTACAATATTTATATCCCGCCCTTCTCACCCGAAGGGACTCAGGGCCTACACACATTTAAAACGTAGCAATGAATAAAATCCAATTACAACACTTAAAACAATATAAAAATATAAAACATTTAGTTAAAGTCCATTCATCCAATATCCTCGCACTGTGGCCATATGTCAGTCCGGGTCGTCTTTATCATTTAATCATCAATGTGTCTTGGGTAATGAAATCTTTTCTTGTTCCATGTATTTTATCAAAGGTGTCCAATCCGTTCCCAGTCTAGCTTTGTTTTGACAATAAGTTAGGTGATATGATAATTGGTCCACACTCATAATTTCTACCATCTTCATTAACCATTTGCTAACTGGACCGGACTGTGGCGCAGCTGGTTAGTAGCCAGCTGCAATAAATCACTATTGACCGAGAGGTCATGGGATCAAAGGTCAGGTCGGATTGACCGTTAATAGCCTAGCTCGCTGTTGTCCTAAACAGCTCAAAAAACAGTTGCATCTGTTGCGTAGAAAATTATAGGTACTGCTTTATGCAGGGAGGCTAATTTAACTAATTTACAATACCACAAAAACTGCCAGCAGTGTGTGTATGTGCGAGGTTCGGACCCCTGGTCTCAATCCCACTCCCAAACCTGTACCGAATTCATCAGATGAGGCTTTCTGTAGCGGAGAGATTCATGCAGTGACCTCTTCTTGTTCCTGGCGGGCAGGGCCGGCCCACGAGGTCTCTTTGAGGCCCTGATAATTGCCACTTTGATACTTGCCAATGGAGGGTTCAAAGAGCAGAGACCTTTTACAACCGGCCTTTCCTCCACAAACCGCAAGCGTTTCACCTCCGCATCAAAGAGGCCTTTCTTGACGTTGTTCGCGGGCTGCAAGGAAATAAGCAGTCCCTCCCTCTTCCCTTATAAATACTTAGGAAATATTTAGGAATATCTTTCACCCCAAAGCTTTCCCTTTCAAAGGCCTGGAGACCCAGTGTTGGTGGAGCTCCAGGCAAACAACTCCAGAAAACAATTTCTCCTATTGATCTACTCACATTTGCATGTCCGTAGACACCTCCAAGGTCATGTAGACACTGGCATGACGGCATGAAGCATTGTTACCTTCCCTCCAGAGCAGTACCTATTCATCTACTCACATTTGCCTTTCCATAGACACCTCCAAGGTCATGTAGACACTGGCATGACGGCATGAAGCATTGTTACCTTCCCTCCAGAGCAGTACCTATTGATCTACTCACATTTGCATGTCCGTAGACACCTCCAAGGTCATGTAGACACTGGCATGACGGCATGAAGCATTGTTACCTTCCCTCCAGAGCAGTACCTATTGATCTACTCACATTTGCCTGTCCATAGACACCTCCAAGGTCATGTAGACACTGGCATGACTGCAAAGAGCGCCGTCACCTTCCCGCCAGAGCAGTACCTATTAATCTACTCACATTTGTATGTCGGTAGATGCCTTCAAGGTCATGTGGCCACTGGCATGACTGCATGAAGCATTGTTACCTTTCTGTCAGAGCAGTACCTATTGATCTACTCACATTTGCATGTCCGTAGACACCTCCAAAGTCATGTGGCCACTAGCATGACTGCATGGAGTTCCGTTACCTTCCCGTCAGAGCAGTACCTATTGATCTACTCACATTTGCAAGCCTGTAGACACCTCCAAGGTCATGTGGCCACCAGCATGACTGCTTGGAGAGCTGTTACCTTCCTTTCGGAGCAGTACCTATTGATCTACTCACATTTGCATGTCCATAGACGCCTCCAAAGTCATGTGACTACTAGCATGACTGCATGAAGTTCCGTTACCTTCCTGCTGGAGTGGTACCTATTGATCTACTCACATTTTTTTTACTTCTTGTAAGCCGGCCTGAGTCCTGGTTAGAGAGGGGGTAGGATATCAATAACCTTTTATTATAATATCATCATCATCTTATTCTTCTTCCTAATTCATTGCTATTCTTTGGCCACGTGCATTCCGATTCTCACCCACGAAATGCTGGAGGATATGAAAATCTAGATGCATGTTGGCGATGCCTCATGTCTCCAATCAAGAGCGGGGATTTCCCACCACGTCCCATGTGCTGGGAACCCTGTGCCTATTCTGTCCAAGCCCGGGGTGCCCTGGGCATTCGGATCTATGCCCAAGTCTTACTCAGACCCTGGAAAAACCCAACCCTTCCCTTGCTCCTCGCTGCAACCTCCCACCACGTTGGAAGGGATTCTTTCCAAATCCCTGGGATCCTCTCTTTGCTGAGAGTGGGAACCAGAGCCCGGATCTCTTGCAAAGCTTTTGTCTCTCGGATTGATCTCGTCCTCCCTCTTTCCCCCCTCAGCCCCTTCCTCTGAACGATTGGCAAATGTCAGATCAAATAGTTGGTGAGATGGCCGGCGGGCCCAGGAAGGTATCTGTGAGCCAGGTGTGTTGCCCTGACAGCTTCCACCTCCTTGTTCTCGGCTGATAACTGCTATTCTAAGACAGCGCTCCAAATCCTAGGAGAAGGATTCCTTCCCCGAGGGGACAAGCCATTCATTCTTCCCGTGAGGTCAGTCCTGCTCTAAGCTCCATCCCAGTGAAAGCTGCCAACTTTGTTGAACTCTAAACAGGATTATTATTATTTCAGAAGCAGGAGGCTGGGTGGGAGAAGGGGAGCCTGCAAGAGAGAGTTTTGGTTGCTACAAAGAGTCTCTGGTGAGAGCAGAGCACCCTCTTTCCATCCGTGGGAGAGGCTGCCCAAAGTGCTCCCATATCTCCCGCGACTTTATCATGCCTTGAAATTCCTCAGATACTTCCTCCAAAGACATATTGGCTCCTTGTTTTGCTGGAGGCAAACCTCAATAGCAACTTCCAGGGATGGGCTGCTCCCTCCGCCCCGGCCTGCTGAGAGATTTGTTACTCACTCAAACTGAGGCCTCATCCTGCATTGTTCCAAGGCAGAGGACACCATTTGGATCAGAATTGCCTTCCTGGCTAGAAAGCTAGCGATGCTATTCACTAGAGTTGTGCGTGGGATTCGTTTCTACCATTTCTACCATTTCTTTCGTTTCCTCGGGAGCACGAAATGCATGAAAATCAACTCAACACGAAAGCAAGCTGGAGGTGACCCCAACTCTAAGCCTGCTTTCATCTGCAGCTGAGCGAGAAACAGAGTGTGCATGTGGCATGCAGGTCTAGAAAGTACGTGCACCTGCCAGTACCTGCAGCTGAGCGCCTTGTACTCTAGAGTAAGAGCTGCTCGGCAGCAGACACTGGCAGGCACACATGCTTTCCGGGCCTGCACGCCACACACACACACTCTTTCCAAGGAGAGTGTGTGTGTGGTATCTCTAGAGTAAAAGGTGCTCAACTGCAGGCAGTAGCAGGCACACATGCTTTCCGGGCCTGCATGCCGCACACACTCTTTCCAAGGAGAGTGTGTGTGTGGCATCTCTAGAGTAAGAGGTGCTTGGCAGCAGGCACTGGCAGGCACACATGCTTTCCGGGCCTGTATGCCACACACACACACTCTCTTTCCAAGGAGAGTGTAGTGTGGCATGGCATGCAGGCAGGCCTGGAAAGCATGTGCACCTGCCAGTACCTGCAGTCGAGTGCCTTTTACTCTAGAGTAAGAGGTGCTTGACTGCAGGCACTGGCAGGCACACATGCTTTCCGGGCCCGCATGCCACACACACACTCTCTTTCCAAGGAGAGTGTGTGCTTGGAATCTTTAGAGTAAGAGATGCTCAGCTGCAGGCACTGGCAGGCACACATGCTTTCTGGGCCTGCACACCACATGCACATACTCTTTCCTAAGAGAGTGTGTGCATGGAATCTCTAGAGTAAGAGGTGCTCAACTGCAGGCACTAGCAGGCACACATGCTTTCTGGGCCTGCACACCACACACACATACTCTTTCCAAGGAGAGAGAGAGTGTGGCATCTCTAGAGTAAGAGGTGCTCAACTGCAGGCACTAGCAGGCACACATGCTTTCTGGGCCTGCATGCCACACACACTCTCTCTTTCCAAGGAGAGAGAGAGTGTGGCATCTCTACAGTAAGAGGTGCTCGGCTGCAGGCACTGGCAGGCATACATGCTTTCCGGGCCTGCATGCCACACACATACACACTTTTTCCAATGAAGCTGTCCCCTATGTGCGTGTCCATGTGCAGCACACACCAATGTTCCTTGTGAGTCCAAGGTTTCCACATAGCTGGGTGTCACTTTCATTCCCTCAATGGACAAGCCTGTGAATTCAGCACATCTCCCCCCCCCCCGTTCCCGCTCCCCATGTTTTACTTCAAAACCCACACTGAGTCACCTTCCTCAAAAGGAAAGGAAAGTATGAGGGGGAGGCTTCTACAAAAGGGGTTTGTCGAGGAGAAAGAGCATGGAAAGTTCACCAACGCTTGGCCAGCATCAAGGCTTCCATCCAACAAATAAACAGCGCTGTGGATGAGACGGACCAAGAATAACTTCTCCTCTTCCCGGGGATTCTCGTCTCTTCCTTTGAGAGCACAAGGGGAGCTCTCTGGTCACGCTCCATGGCTCAAACAGCTCTCTACTAACAAGGAACCCTTGCGTGAGGTCAGGAGAGCCCCTTGGAGTTGAGGAAGGCTTGGACGGGCTTGGAAGGCAGAGCCAAAACGGGAGTCAGGAAATCCTGAAGATCAAACGTCAACAAGGCCTCTCTTTGAGTTCTGCGTCTCGCGCTGGCACAAGGCATGGCTCTTCGTCCATGTGCCCCGTTCACAAACACACCGCTCTGGCTGAGTCTGACTAGATCTTGGGCTAGCTCACAATATTGAGAGAGATAGAAGAACTGAGAGGGAGAGAGAGGAGGGAATGTGTTTATAGCCAGAACGTACATTCTTGATTATTCCATCCTTGGGTGCAAAGATGAATAATTACACCACAACATGAGGAACTGTCTTAATGGGTCGCGGCATTAGGAAGGTTGAGAACCACTGGTTTTGACTCTTTAAGGAACCAAAAGAGAGTAATTATTTAATACCCCCTTTTAAGAAACCGAAGGCATCCTTGAAAGGTGGAAACAGCTTTGCATGAAGGTGAATGGACTGTCGACATCTCTCCAATCAATCTTCAGTCACAGACTGGTTTCCTTTCAAGAATGATGCCTCAGGCAAGGTCTGCAGAGTTCAGAATGTCTGGAAGGAAAATGATTAACAACCTCCATAGCCTTGGACAGGAGCATCAATTCAGAGATCACATCTGAGGGCTTGTGGAGGTTGAATGTGTGTGTGTGTTTGTGTGTGTGTGTCCCTCTCTTCCAGACCTCCGATTTTCTAGGTATCTCAGCACTTGGAAAGTTATGGTTCAAAACGAAACAAGTTGCATTTTCGAAACACCCCAAAGTGGTTGAGATTCTGCATTGAGAATTGTACATGTGTCCCTGTAGCTATATCTCCATTAGTTTTGTTCCTCATGGTGCCCACCACCCCAACCCAACTTATAAGCTTGGCATCTCTCCAAACATGGTGATATGCTTGTTTCTGGAAAGCAGGGAGCAACAATATTTCCAACCATCTTCTGGACAGTCAACATGTTGCAACAGTCATGATTGTGATACTGTTGCCTCAATTGTATCCCTGCTTCTCCATCTATGTCACCAGACTGCATGGGAAGAAGATAGTCAGGTGTCTTCAGGAGGACTTTGCAGATCATGTCCTTGGAGATCATCCAGCCAGGAAATAAAAATTTCTTGCTGCTCTTAGACAACGTGGAATTGGTTGTGCTTTGGGTCTGCTAGGTGGGTTTTGGAGAGGATATTGGTCTATGGAAAGAATAGAATCATAGAATCATGGGTTGAGTGAAGAGATGGCCTTAGAAGGCTGTCAGCCTCCATCTCTTTCTTCTGGAACCCTTGACTATTTTGTTTGCCTGCAAGACAGATATGTGCATAGTTACCACTTAGTCTGAAGACGGAGCCAAAGTAGTGTTGATGGGACATTGTGACTGTTGTTGTGTGCCTTCAAATCATTTCCAACATATGCTCACTCTGGTTTTATTGACAAGTGTCTTATATGCCATGGATAAACCACGAGTAGTGGCTTCCATACCAGTAAGGTTGTGAATACACTCTACGTGTTAGTCCCAAACTTTCCCTGAGTGGAAGGTATGGAATGCTGGAAATCACATTTTGCCACACACTCCCCCTATGAGCAGAGAATGGCTTCAGATAGAGGACACTCTACCCTATGAGGAGACCATTCCTCCTAGAGTAAAGAAAACAGCTCGAGGCATTATCAGTCCCTTCCAGACACAACATACTGTCTCATCTGTGGCACCGGAGACAACAGAGAGAGCTGTCTTTATTCTCTGGTGGCCACTGTTTACTTTCCCTGATGTTCCCAGAAGGTTGGCTGGAGCCCTTGGCATCGCAAGCCAGCCACTGAGGCCATTGAGAAAGAGCCCAGTCTGTTGCTGACTGGTCTCTTTTGTTGCCGACTCCTTCCCGTCCCTGCCCATTTACAGGGAGAATAAATGGCCGGCGGGAAGGAAGGAGCCGAGCAAACACAGAAGCCCAGCTTTGTGCCCCAGACAACCCTGGGCTGTCAACCTCTTTCAGGACAGCAGGAAATGACAGGAGGTGGATGTGTCTGTGGTGATGGATGTGGTTTGCCGGTTAAATAAAACAAGGAAGCACAACATGGCAATCTTGGTGCCAACTGGCAGGGGATGGTAGCCATGGTGGCCAATTCCATACACTTGGCCCATTGAGGTTGATGGGGGCTGTTGACTGAGACGTGTCCAGAGGCCCGCAAGTGAGCTGGAAGCCTTCTACCTGGCCAAGCTGGCAAAGTGGAGAGGCCAAGAGAAAAACAAAAGAGCTGCTGGATGAGGTTAATCATCCAAGCATCAAGGGTCTGGAGAACAAGCCCTATGACAGTGCTCCTCAACCTTTGGGCCTCCAGGTGTTTTGGCCTTTAGCTCCCACAGTTCCTAACAGCTGGTAAGTTGGCGTGATTCCTGGGAGTTGAAGTTCAAAACACCTGGAGGCCCAAAGGTTGGGAACCACTGCCCTAAGAGGAGTAGCTTCAAGAACTGGGCATGTTGAGCCTGCAGAAGAGAAGGCTGAGAGAAAGGAGATATGATGTGGGCCATGGATCAAGAGGTGATGGAGAAAAAGTCATAGGGATGAGGGAGCAAGCTTCCTTTCAGCTGCCTTGGAGACTAGGATGCAATGGAACAACGGCCTCAAACTATTGGAAAGAAAGAAGATTCCACCTGAAAATGAGGAAGAACCTCATTGTTCCACCTAAACATGAGGAAGAACCTCACTGTTGCACCTGAACATGAGGAAGAACCTCATTGTTCCACCTGAACATGAGGAAGAACCTCACAGTTGCACCTGAACATTAGGAAGAACCTCACTGTTCCACCTGAACATGAGGAAGAACCTCATTGTTCCACCTAAACATTAGGAAGAACCTCATTGTTCCAACTGAACATAAGAAGAACCTCACTGTTCCACCTGAACATGAGAAAGAGTCTCATTGTTCCACCTGAACATGAGGAACAACCTCACTGTTCCACCTCAACATGAGGAAGAACCTCACTGTTCCACCTAAACATTAGGAAGAACCTCATTGTTCCACCTGAACATGAGAAAGAACCTCACTGTTGCACCTAAACATGAGAAAGAGCCTCACTGTTGCACCTGAACATGAGGAAGAACCTCACTGTTGCACCTGAACATGATGAGGAACCTCATTGTTCCACCTGAACATGAGGAAGAACCTCACTGTTTCACCTGAACATGAGGAAGAACCTCACTGTTGCACCTGAACATGATGAGGAACCTCATTGTTCTACCTGAACATGAGGAAGAACCTCACAGAGAGCTGTTCAGCAGTGGAACTGTCTGCTCTGGAGTGTGGTGGAAGCTTTGAAACAGAGTCTGGATAGCCTCTCAGGGGTGCTTTGAATGTGATTTTCCTGCTTTTTGGCAGACTGGGGTTGGACTGGATGGCCCACGGGGTCTCTTCCAGCTCTAGGATTCTATGAGTCTAAAGGAACCATAGAAATCTTCCTAATACAACAAGAGCTGGACTCAGGCTTGGCACCAGGAGTTGAAGTTGCGCATGGAAGGAAGCAAGGCGGCCAATGGCATGTACAAAAGGGACCCTGAGCCATGAGGTCATGGCGTTGCTGCATTTCTCTCCCCGACTGCTTGCATTTATCGCCCCTTTTCTTCTTCTCGTACATGGCTGGGGAGACTTTGATCTCGCCTTTTTGCTTGGCATCCTTTCATCCACTTTGGCTTACTTTGTCTGTAACCTGACCCGCCGCCTTGCTTTCTAATCCCTTCTCCCCGTCCAAGCCCTTCTCCCCCCCACCGATTTCTTTCTTTCAAGCTCTCTCTCTCTCTCTTTCTCTCTCTCTCTGGCCCTCCTTTCATCTTCCTTTTGTACAAGTGTATACAAGGGCTGAAACAAAGAGACTACAGTGTTGAAACAACAGCTCCAAGAACCTTAGAAGTCCCTCTGTTGAAATGCAAGGGCTTTGGAGGAATGCCTCCGTCAGCTGCTTTAACATTCTTCAGTTGGAAGCAAGCCAAAGGAACAGGCAGAAATCTATGTTTTATAAAGAGAACCCGTGTTTGCACCAGATACGGAAGAATCGTAGCAAGAATGGTAATGAAAGGCTTCCCGTTCGGGTTGTTTCGGCAATGTTGTCTAAAGCCTTGGAAGGTAGGCTTCTGAATCAATCTGTTGAGCAAGGAACTCACTCTGGTGTATTGGTTGGAGTCTTTGGCTATGACTCCGGGAGTTCATTTATTTATTTACAGTATTTATATTCCTCACTTCTTTCTCACCCCGAAGGGGACTCAGGGCGGATCACAATGCACACATACATGGCAAACATTCAATGCCATTATTAGACATACGACATATAGGCAGACATAGAGGAAATTTAACATTTTCCAGCTTCCGGCTTCATGAGGTATGCTCGATTCTGTCCACAGGGGGAGCTGCTGCTTCATCATCCACTGTGACACCGAGTGATTGATGGAGTATTTCCTCATTCTTACATACACTGCTGGAAGTTTTTATGGTATCATTAATTTGTTAAATTAGCCTCCACGCATAAATTTTCTACTCAACAGATGCATCTGTCTTTTGAGTTGCTTAGGTCAACAGTGAGCTAGGCTATTAAATCGTGGGGAGCTCAATCCATCCCGGGCTGGCTTCGAACTCATGACCTCTCGGTCAATAGTGATTTATTGCAACTGGCTATTAACCAACTGCACCGCAACCCAACTCCCATCATGCTCCGAGAGGAACTCAAGAGGCTTTTCTTGGATCTGACTACTTGTTTTAAAATTGTTTTAAAATTTTTATATTGTATTTAATGGTTTTAATTGATTTTCTGTACTGTGTAATTTTGATCTTGTGTAGGCATCCAATTACTGCCATTGTTGTAAGCTGCCCTGAGTCCCTTCGGGTGAGAAGGGTGGGATATAAATGTTGGAAATAAAAATAAATAAATAAATAAATAAATTTTCAATGCCCGTCCCATGCAAGTGTTGCTGGGAAAGTGAGTTCCCAGTAGGGCCCCCTCTGGAGGAGGAGGAGGGAACTTTCCAAGAACGGAAGCTGCTTCTGTCAGGAAACAGGGAAGATCCTCTCCAAAACCAACCAAAACCAAAACTCTTTCCTCTCCAGAACCAACAAAACCTGGCTCTCTCAATCCGTTTTGCCGGGCTTTTCGTCTCCGTCCTCCCCCTTCTGTTTTCAGATATTATATAAAACGACCCACTGGAAACTACAAATCCTTTTGATTCATACTGATTCGGGCCCAAGCCTGCAAAGTACTATTGCAAAGTATTAGCATGGGCTTCTGGGGATCTTGGGGACATTGTTGGGTCGGGTCCAGGTTCCGCTTTTAGCCAGACTCGAAAAACACAAAACGAAATCCTGGCTAAAATGTATCCCAGGAAGGCTGCAGAACGAGAGGGTGTTTTTATTTAGGCGATTTCTGTTTATCCTGCTGAAAGGGAGTGTTATTTATATCCTTAACATAATATGACTACTAATACATCGTTGACGTACAAGCTGGTTGTGGTCTTTCCAAGGCCTGCCCGTCCTCTAATGTGGTGCCACGGGTGAGATAACTTAAGTTAAAGGAGGTTGGGCAGACACAGGGGCACCATGGGGCGGGGGCTCTCCTAATCTCTTACACGTCTGTTAATTAAATATGGGGCCAGGGACGTGTGTCCTCCCCATGTATTAATATAGCCTTTCACTGTGCACTGTGTATAGTGAGTTCCAATTAAAAAATAATTCCCTGCCATCACGGAACAACAGACTGGTTCAAGATTGGGAAAGGAGTACGGCAGGTCTGTATCCTCTCACCCTCCCTATTCAACTTGTATGCGACGTGTGGGGCTTGAGGAATCCAAGGCTGGAGCTCAATCTGCTTCAGTGGGGAACACAGTCCTGGTTCTTCATCCTCCTTTCACAGCAGCAAACAAGGCCTCAGAAATAGCAAGGCCTCTCTGAGTACACAGCCATCTTCTCTCCGGGCAGTACTCAGTCAGCACATACACCCACTGAACAGAAAACCTGTTCAAACTGGTTCTCCAGCAGCAGAACAGAAACAGTTTCAAATCAGATCCCCAGGTCTTTGCAGGCTCAGCCAATCGGCTTCATGCACTTCATTTTCTTTTTTTTCTTTTTTTAAAATACTCTTTATTAAGATTTATTTTAGAATACAATAATAATATATAGTCAGGATTAAAAAATAGATACAGGGAAAGAGACAGGAATAAGTTAAGTTAAAGGTCGCAGACTAAAGTATCTATCTTACTATATAAACTATATACACCAAAATTTAGAGTAGAGTCTCGCTTATCCAACATAAACGGGCCAGCAGAACGTTGGATAAGCGAATATGTTGGATAATAAGGAGGGATTAAGGAAATGCCTATTACACATCAAATTAGCTTATTATTTTACAAATTAAGCACCAAAACATCGTGTTTAACAAATTTGACAGAAAAAGTAGTTCAATACGCAGTAATGCTATGTAGTAATTACTGTATTTACGAATTTAGCACCAAAATATCATGATGTATTGAAAGCATTGACTACAAAAATGCGTTGGATAATCCAGAACGCTGGATAAGCGAGTGTTGGATAAGTGAGACTCTACTGTATATATATATTTAAAAAATTGTACAGATTTGCTATTGTTATTGTCATGATTACTTAGCTGCAAAAAAAAAGAAAAGAAAAGAAATATGGAAATAGAAAATAAAGTAAAAATTAAAATAATCAAAGTATAGAGGCAAGATGTAAAGAGAAAGATGTTTTGGTTGGGCCTTTCATCTTCTTCGGGAGGGCTTTGATTGTGTCTTTCTGCGTGACAGAATGGGGTTGGACTGGATGCTCCTTGGGGTTCCCTCCAAGTATCTCTATTTTTCCCCCCCTTTCTTACTGTTATAAAAAGCTTGTTAATGGCATGCCTGACTGTTTGGAGCTGACAGGTTGAAAAACAGAGTAGCCAGCCAGACCTGAAGCCTAGTCAGCAGAAGAGAGGCAAAACTGACTACGCCGTCTCTCAGGTATCCGGCAAATCCTTTCTCGGCGTTCCTGGAGGTTTTCTTCCTGCCTGTGCACTTTCCATCATTCGACGGAGGGATTAATATTAATGTGACCTCCTCCCAGCCAGACAGAGGAGAAAGGGAGTCCATTAAGACGCAATGACTAAGTATCTGCCGCGGCTGCACCAAGCTGTAAATGGAAAACCGTTTCTCTTTTATTTCAGAGCGAACGAACGGATTGGATGAATAATGTACCAGGAGTCGTCTTGAGGGTTCGTTCCAAAGCTTCACCCTCCCGACACGCAATGTGGCATAGCATGGCCAAGACCGCTTGCCTTGGCTTGACTTCAGAAGTCCCAAACTTATAGCAGAAGATGGAGCAGGAATAAG
The DNA here is from genome assembly GCF_035594765.1 of Anolis carolinensis. Classification (NCBI taxonomy): domain Eukaryota; kingdom Metazoa; phylum Chordata; class Lepidosauria; order Squamata; family Anolidae; genus Anolis; species Anolis carolinensis. The sequence continues at coordinate 630,771 of NW_026943824.1, forward strand.
GCCAAATGGTCAAAGGTCCGTTCCCAAAGATGGCAAGCCAGGCATGGGCCAACTTTGGCCCTCCCTCCAGGTGTTTTGGACTTCGACTCCCCACAATTCCTAACAGCCTTCTCAGAACTGCCTTCTCTCTTGATATCTGCTAGGAGCAAGGGAGGACAATTCTTTAAATTAGCCTCCCAACTGTCTTTCGGGTTGCTTAAGTCAACAGCAAGCTAGGCTATTAATGGTTGGGAGCTCACTCCGACCCGGATTGGCTTCAAACTCAGTAGTGATTTATTGCAGCCGGCTACTAACCAGCTGTGCCACAGCCTGGAGTTGGAAGAATTTCTCAAGTTGCTCCTGACATGGGAAAAAGCCCCCTTCTTAACTAGGTGTCAATTGTCAATTGTAAGTTGTAAGCCTGTAGCAGCGAAATCAACACCATCTAGGCAGGAAGGTTTTCCTTTTCGTTTGCTATTGTGAGGCTGTTGGGTTTTTTTCCCTCTTTGGCACAGCACGTCGAGGGAGCCCCGTTCCAATTAAAAGTCAAAGAAATTGACAGGAAACTAGGCTTTGGCAGGAGTTAATCCAAACTGTACCAAAAATTATTATTGTGTAGCTGCCGGGGGAGGGAGGGAGGGAGGGGACAGGATGTGGTAGGGAAAACGCTGGCAGGTAATAACCTGAATGATGGATTAACAAAAGCGTGGCACTCGGTGGGGCTTGCCTTCGCAGCCGCGAGATCTCCAGCAAGTCCTCACTTGCCTCCAACGATCCCTTTTCTCTCTGGGCCGCTGGAAGGAAGACAAGAAAAGGAAAAGCAGGAGGAGGGGTAACAGAGAAATGCATGGTTGGGCTCAATCTGGACCGACTCTGTTCCCTCCCGTCAGAAATATCAGATGCCAAAGAACCTGGAGGGACCCATCCTATGACCTGTCATCTTGCAAAGGGTCTCATTGCAATGGATCCTGTAGCCATTCTGAGAGCAGAAGCTGCACGTAGGTGAAGGATGCAAGGGTGTCATTCTATGGAATGGAGATCTTTGGTTTCTCCTTTGTTTTGTGCCCACGTTGGACAACCTTCCATCACCAATATACAGACCCAATTTCAGGTTGTGTCTCTGAAGGACAGATTCATTCATCCCTTCTGTTTGAGTAACTCACTAGCCTCCTCCCCGGCTCTTTCGGTGTTTGCTTTTGTGAATGGGGCAGTGAAGAGGGGCCGGGCCCACCGAGTCTTTGTTCCAATGGTTTATCCTTCAGGCCCAACCCAAGACTTCCTTCGGTGGGTCTCTCTTTTTCCCACAGTATGATTAAGCTCTTCCCTATGCCACCGGTGAACTTCGTATGAACCCTTCCTTCCCGCTAAACCTCCAGTCATTACACCATCCCATGTTCCTGTTGACCGTTCTTAATGGTTCATTATTAACCACTTAAGCAAGGAGTGGGGGCGGTGGAATGGCAAAAATGGATTCCAAACCTGTTGGACAAGCTTGACCTTTCTTGGGAAAGTGGCGTGGGGAGAATTTCTTGGCTTATCACTCCTGCGGCTGAATGAGCTGGACATTTTCCGCACTGGTCAGGTCATGGGATGAGTTTCCGATCGTAGGTTTGATTCTCAAACCAGCCGCATGGACTCAACCATGGCCCTGAAGCAATGGTATGGCGAGGACATGAAGGGATGCGCTGGTATCTTCTCTGAACCAGCACCTGGTTGGTGATCTTCCATCCAAGTACTCACCTGGCTGCATGGACTCAACCATGGACCTGAAGCAATGGCATGGTGAGGACACGAAGGGATGGTCTGGTATCTTCTCTGAACCAGCACCTGGTTGGTGATCTTCCATCCAAGTAGTCACCTGGCTGCATGGACTCAACCATGGACCTGAAGCAATGGCATGGCGAGAACATGAAGGGATGGTCTGGTATCTTCTCCGAACCAGCACCTGATCGGTGATCTTCCATCCAAGTACTCACCTGGCCGCATGGACTCAACCATGGACCTGAAGCAATGGCATGGCGAGGACATGAAGAGATGGTCTGGTATCTTCTCTGAACCAGCACCTGGTTGGTGATCTTCCATCCAAGTTCTCACGTGGCTGCATGGACTCAACCGTGATGGTGAAGATCAAGGTAGGACTTGGATGTGAGGAAGGAATTGGAGAAACCACTCCTCTTCTGTAGGAACTTCATGGGACTGCCACAAGTTGACAGGTGATTTGAAGGTGCACGAACACATACAGATTCTGGATCAAATTAATATTTTGGACTACGGTATCTAGACTCTCCCAGTAAGAATAACCTATGGCCAAGATGAATAGGAGATTCTGGAGGCTTTAGACCTGGAGGCCCTTCTTACAACACAATTATAGCTCAACTAATTCTCTTTAACTGCTTCAGCAATGTTTGGAATTCTTTTCCAGAGAACTTAATGTTTCACTCGAAATTCCAGAGTTCTCTGAGATGTTGCGTCGTAATTGAAGTGGAAGTACCATAATGGGGGTCCCAAGGCCTGGGTGCTCTAAGCTTGACTTGTCCGAGGCCACCCAGTAGGTCTCATGACCAAGCAATTATTTGAATCCTGATCTCCAGAGCCATAGTGCAATGCTCACATCATGACACCATGCTGGTGGCTTTTTACTCCACTAATCCCACATTTCATCCCATTGGGGATATATCAACATGGTGGAGATGCTGGCCCAGGAATTTCGCTCATTCACAAATGTCGTAGAGAAGGCAGGACATAATTCTCTCCTACAATTAGACCGAGTGCTGGGATGTTCTGCCATGTTTTGCTTTCCAACAGCTGATCTTTATTGTACCTGCAGGAAGCCCATGGAGGAGCACTTGCCGAGATGATCAATGAAGTCATGAGCTAAATCCCCATAACTGCTCTCCCATATTGAGAATTTGCATTCAAATATGCCCTCCCACCCTGCCTTATTTATTTACTCAGTATGGGGCAGAGTGTGCCATTTGAAGGGCTTTAAAACTGTGTGTTTAATTGACTGTACGTAATAGTGATTACTCGAATGTGTGCAATTAGAGGCTTAAGTGCACTTCTTAAGTAATACTCCTTACTGTCTATTTGGGGCCTTTTAAAAGTAGTAAACCAATCAAAAAGTTAACTCGCCCATAAGATCCTCTTGCATTTAAAACATGGGAAGTGTGTATATATAGTAGGCATGTGCATTTCAGGTGAATCAAGATCCGTTTCTGCTTGCCGGATACTGGAAGCCCCCCAATATCAGTTTTCCAGTGCCTTCCAAAGACAGGTGTGCTACCGAATGGGCATTTTCATTCGAATGGGCTTTTGGTGTTTTGATAGCAAGATGATGAGCCTTTCTTTGAGGAGATTCCTGCTTCTGAGCCAGCTTCTATTCCTCAGAAGTCCTTTGATGAAGTTGAGCCCTTCATCTGGTGGGCTCGAGCCCATGCCTTCAAATGGTTTCCTTCTTGTGCCCTTGACTTCAGAGCCAAGCTGTCACTAGTTAGGGTTCCAGCCTCCTGAATCCATGGTGGTCCTAGGTCAATAATTCCAAGGTCAATAATTCCAAAACTCTAGTTCTCCAAGTGTTTTGGACTTCAACTCTCAGAAGCCTCAGGGAGCTAAAGCCCAAAATACTTGGAATTGTCTAAAATCCATGCAATTTTCATGGAGGGGGGATTAGGGTTTTTGGGAAACAGATGGTAAGTTCATTGAGCAACAAACAAACAACCAACAGCAAGGCCTCTATTACCCTCACCCTACCAACCTCCTTGAGTCTCCAAGACCAACCAAAAATTGTTCAGCTTTTACTGAGATGTCCTTACCATTGTGGTTCTAAATCAAGTTCAAATGAGAGAGAGGGAGGGAGGGAGGAAAGGAGTAAAAGAGTCACGCTAATAATGTCATCTCCTTTGAGACAGGGCACACTTTTGTATTAACACTTCTCGGTGTCTGGAAATGCTGAATCCTGGCGTCGAAGGGTTGTAGAATCACTTCCGCAGTTTCTGGAAATAGCCGTGACCTCCGTTTTCTCTTTCAGGTGAAAAAAGAAACCATGAACCATGAGAAGACAGAACTCTATTCAACAAGGTGCCCCCCCCCATTTTCTCCCTGGCAAGCCTCCCTCCCCCCCTCTGCCTCCCTCCCCAGTTTAATTTTAGGCTCTGTGTGTTTATAGTACAAGGGAAAGGACATCGTGTCAACACAACCTACTGCAAATGGACAAAGAATACCAGGAGAGCCCTGCGGTTTCATTGCCAGTGAAGCACTTGACAAGGCCATAACCCAAGAAAGGAAAGAGTCTAGAGCATCTACATGAGTACAAGCCATATTTTTTGGCTACGGATCGAAAATGGCTATCTGGCTGCCCACCCGTTTTTGGGATTCGTGCGAAAACGGATATGGGGGTTTACAGGTATCCGGCCAGCAGAAATGGATCGAAGTTTAGCTGAAATACACAAGCCTAATATCTATGCAAACAATATAACGTTTTCTAGGATATTGCAGATATCTATCCACCAAACATGCCGATCTATTTCCTCTAAAGCTGTAAGGAGTGGGACACTTGAGGATTTGTGCAATGTTGTGCTTTCCTATTTTGTTTATTTTTGCAAAAAACCTTGGAAACCCAGAGGGTTCCACCATAGCTCATTTCCACTTTCTCCCTCCCCAAGACTTCTTGGCTCCTTCCTGACCCAGACTTTGAGCGAGAGAGAAAAAGAGCGCTCTGTCACCTTTGGAAAACTTCAAACTTCTGCCGGACGGTCTTGCTCCTGTCGCGGAGAGTGACACACACAGGCCTCTTGTCTGCCGAATGCCACCGAAACCTCGCCCGGGCTCTGCGCTGATAGAAGGCCTGCCAGTTCTTCGACGGGATAGCCTTTGAGTGCTCCATGCTAATGGGGTGGAGATAATGTATCGTTTTGTGCCTTCCTGTGCCTGGCCGCATGGTGTTCTAGCCAAAGGTCAGCTGGTTTGATGTGTGCAGACAGATATTTGGGTTGTGTTCAGACTTTCCTACCCAGGGGTGTACGTATCGGAGGCGTTGCCTTCCGAGGAAGAATTCTGCATTCCCCATGAAGCTGTCCTTCAGTCTCAAATGTGGCAGAAAAGGAGATGTCCAGAACCATTCACAACAACATCTGCTATCTTTCCTATGCTTGCATTCAGGTGCTCGCTTTGCCGTGTTGCAGTTGTATTTTCAAGTACTAAAATCTAGGTGTGAATGGTTCTTAGAATTTCGAGAACTGCAAGAAATATTGGATACCAATTATATTGGTCTATCTATCTCTATCTATCATCTATCTATCTGTCTATCTATCTATCTATCTATCTATCTATCTATCTATCATCATCATCATCTATCTCTATCTATCTATCTGTCTGTCTGTCTGTCTGTCTGTCTATCTATATCTATCTAGCTACTATCTTAATGGTTCCCAACCTGTGGTCCATGGACCATTAGTGGTCCCCAAGAATTAAAATATGGCCCACGACCTCACCATTACTACACCGTTGCAACAAGAGTGAAACCCTGGTCAAGTGGTACCTGGTCAAACAAAGGTTGGGAACCACTGATCTATCTTCCGGCTGTGCTATATGTATCCATGTATTCACACATACTTATTTATTTCCATCATTTCTATCCCGCCCTTCTCACTCAAAGGGACTCAGGGCGGCTTACAAAACTGGCAGAATTTGATGCCAATACACATTGAGTGTATACACACATGCATATTGTAAGTACATAATTTTCACTTAGGGGAGGATAATATCCTCGGTTCGAATTCTTGCCTAGCCAATTCATTCGAGTGAGGCCCATTTGGCAGTTATTTTGAACCCTGGAATAGGAAAAGCCTATTGCTACTTAAGGCCTATATACACTGTAGAAATTATACACTTTAGTACCACTTTAACTGCCATCATTCTGTGCTATGGAGTTGTGTGTTTTTGGGTTTTGTGAGTCACCAATAGCGATGTGCATGGTATTGTTTTATTGTACCATATTTGGGGGATTCGGTCATTCTGTTTGCCAAATCCCAGAAAACAGGTATTTTTCAGCACAGAAAATTACATTTTCCACGCAGAAAGAAAAATGAATGTATTTGGGCACGATAATCATATGCAAATTTTGCATCCTGAATTGCAAAGAATTTTATTCATCACTTCTAAGCCCTCGAGAAACATGTGTTAAATACTCTCACGGCTCTTAGAGCGGATTGTAATATACTGATCTCCTGTTAACATTTTTTGAGGGGGTAAAACATGCTGAATACAAAGGTGATGCTCATGGTTCATTTCATAGTAAAACCGAATTCCCGGCCTCATAAAATCCTCCTCGAGATACCTTAAATGGCTTTGATCAGGCGTTTTAAAGATGTCTCCGCTTCCCAACACATTCCTAAGCCGTTAAAGAGCTGTCTCTCAGGGATGAGGTTTCCTGTGGCTTTGTGAAAAAATATAGAATTGGTTGAATAAATATTTGTCATCTTTCGACTCTGGTGGTCTGCTATCTCTGCCAGCAGTGTTTCTTCCCGTCGTATATTGTTCAGGGAGATAACCAGCCGTGTAGCGGGAGAAAGAGAGCTCGGTTCAGCATCACAGTCTCTGGATCTATCCATCGAAACATATATCAGAGTCACAAAATGCTGAGGTTGGAAAAGTGTAGTCCTTGGATTGTGCCCATAACCTCATCCTGTATCCTCAAGACCCAAGGCTCTTGGAATCTCATCTCAACTGTATTTTCTTCCAGGTGGAAAATTGTTCCCGAGTGTCCCAAACATGGCCCGAAAGCAGGCATGGGCAAACTTCAACTCCCACAATTCCATGTGGAGGACCAGAGTTTAGGAATCACTGTTCTATATCTTCAAAATGTGTTTGGATATGGACAGCCGCGTACTTGGAGTTCCTGCAAGGAGTCGGAGGTTGGGCTCAATGGCCTAAGACGTCCTTTCTGACCCGATGGATCTTTGATGGTTCTATGATTCTCTTCTCTTCTCCGGCTCCACCAATATGCTTATATGATGCTATGATGGCGGAATTACACTATTCAGCAGAACTATGGTCTTTCCATGGCTGTACCTGCTGGACTGGATTAGTGCAGATGGGGCGATTTCACTTCTCTTCATAGCAGCATATTTGCAATGGAAACAACCAGAGGGTTGAAATAATAATAATAATAATAATAATAATAATAATAATAATAATAATGTGTTGTTGAAGGCTTTCATGGCCGGGATCACAAGGTTGTATGTTTTTCGTGGCCATACAGCCCGAAAAACATACAACAACCCAATAATAATAATAATAATAATGATAATAATAATAAAAAGAAAAAGGTTTGTATCATTGATGTTGCCATCCCAGGTGACAGTCGCATTGACGAAAAACAACAGGAAAAACTCAGCCGCTATCAGGACCTCAAGATTGAACTGCAAAGACTCTGGCAGAAACCAGTGCAGGTGGTCCCAGTGGTGATGGGCACACTGGGTGCTGTGCCCAAAGATCTCAGCCGGCATTTGGAAACAATAGACATTGACAAAATTACGATCTGCCAACTGCAAAAGGTCACCCGACTGGGATCTGCAGCATCATCCGAAAATACATCACACAGTCCTAGACACTTGGGAAGTGTCCGACTTGTGATTTTGTGATACGAAATCCAGCATATCTATCTTGTTTGCCGTGTCATAAAATAATAATAATAATAATAATAATAATAATAATAATAATAATAATAATAAGTTTATTTATATCCCGCCTCTATCTCCCCCGAAGGGAACTCGGGCCAGCTTACAGCAAAATCAGATACAAAACAATAACAAAATACGAAACATCAAGATACAATAGCAAAAACCAATAATAATAATATATACACAATAACCGAAAAAACAGAAAAAACAGAAAAACCGAAAAACGGGTCTGTGGCGCAGACGGGAGAGCAATGAGTCACTGACCAGGAGGTCATAAGTTCGAGGCCCGCTCGGAGCTTTGTTTGTTTGTCTTTGTCCTGTGTTAAAAAGGCATTGAATGTTTGCCTAATATGTGTAATGTGATCCGCCCTGAGTCCCCTTCGGGGTGAGAAAGAAGGGCGGAATATAAATGATGTAAATAAATAAATAAATAAATAAATAAATAAGAAATGCAGTATTAAAACATCAAATTAAAAACAATGAGGTTGCAATAGTGGATAAGCAAAGTGCACATTATGAGTTGCAAATTCAGAAATAGATAAAGTGCATTGAGACGCAGGGGGAAAGCAAAACAGAGAGATCCCACCTTGTTCTTGTTTGTTTTTAAAATATTGCTTTACACAGTTGTTCCCAAACTTATTTGGGAATTATTATTATTGTTTAATTTTAATAGCAATTAAACAGAAAGACATCTGTACCTGTGGCCATCACCGCCCCCCTGGATTGCTGCAGTGTCCACCAGGGGCGGTAGCGCCCACTTTGGGAATGACTGCTACAGAATGCGGGGCCTGTTTTGTGTGGATGTTTGGGTGTCACGGCACATCTGGACTGAAGCCAGGATTGGGCTCACCTCCCCACGGACATACCGGTAGCAGACACCAAATGTGGGCTGGCTGAAGGATGAGGGTCTTTCTTGCCCAGACGCACCCATGCATGCTGCCCACATGGTTTGCACTTGCTTGGAAACCTGCCTGTGGAACGCAGCTATTGTCTGGCTGCCCCCAAAACCGTCTCTTGCCTCCACAGACTCCGCAAACCTTGCACGGAGAGAACTTCCTTCTTGATCATGACATTTGCAGGGCGGGAAAGGGAGGCGGGAGAGCCGTGGAGTAAGCAAACAAGAAATGTGCTGAGGCTTCAAAAGGCAGGATGAAAGAAAACCTGTAGCAATTTATTAGCTTTGATCCAAGACTGAGGCTCACTTGCTTCTTCTAAATGAATCTAATGTTTATCTGCCGCGTTGGATGTTTTCCGATTTTTGTGGCAGGGAAAGTGAAGGAAGGAAGGAAGGGACGTCTGACATAAGAAGTCTTTTGATGAGGAGAACTGCAGTGGTAGGGATTTCGTTCTCTTTCTTTCTTTCTTTCTTTCTTTCTTTCTTTCTTTCTTTCTTTCTTTCTTTCTTTCTTTCTTTCTTTCTTTCCTTCCTTCCTTCAGACAATGGTGAAAAGCCTTCTGAACTAGACAGGGCAAAAGTGAGCCAGCAGGGAACAATTGCACTTGGAACCTCCTGTTTGGCCAAAATGCTGCAAGGAATCTTCATTTTTCTTCCTGGTAACATGTCGCTAGTAAATCTATAAGACAGCATTCCTAAAATGTTAGTGCAAGCAGGGCAAAACAACTGTTTAGCTAAAGCAGTGATTTCCAACCTTTGCTTGACCAGGGACCATTTTGACCAGGACTGACTTGACCAGGGGCCACTCTCCAACATTAGAATCAAAGGGGTTATGAATCAGTTTTTGGTCAACTTTAGATTCAGTTTGGTTATTTGCGGTGCTGATTCAGAAAATTGCATTGGACAGACCACATCAGCTCTAGTTTCTGATAGAGAACAAATGCCACGACCTCCAGACGTGCTTCAATGCGCCATGCCATGTACTAACTACAAACACAATACAGTAGCCTCTCAGCTAACTGGGATTCTCAAGCAACCGGCAACAAAATAATAATTGAAGAAATAATACCTTAAATAAATATTAAAACACAATCCATTTTAACAAAGCTGCTTTTCGTAATATGGTAGACTCTCAGTTAACCGGAACGCTCCAGCAACAAGTAGTAAAAATAGTCAAAGAAATCATACTTTAAATGCCGGTTAACTGGGAGTCTACCATTTCCCCATGCCTTTCCCTTCATTGTGGCGAATTAACTTCCTGCACATTTTTTGTAACCTTCATGCAAGATCTCTATGAACATCCCGCCCTCTTTCTTTTTATGGATCTGTAACAATAAAATATACTTTGGTTTATTAAAAAAAAAAGAACATATGCCACCCAGTGGTTGCCATCTGCTCACCCACAGAGAATCATATTTAATAATCTAGAGCTGATGTGGTCTCTCCAATGCATCCCAAATAACCCCAGGGAAGGGCCTCAAAATGAAGACACCAAGGCGCCACATGAAACGGGAGGAGGAGGAGAAGCAGCAGTCAGGAGGCTTGTTGTCTTTTGTAGGTAGTCAGCCTATCCCCTCCCGACATCCCTGTTGGCTCGACACTACAAGATGGTTTCGTGAGATCAGTCGCTCTCGTTGCAACAATGCTGAGCCATATTTTGGTTCTTGGGTCCACGAGTTGGGGACCATTGAGTTGGAGCAATCATTCATTGGTGCACCGATTCTTGTCTGAAGATAAATGGCAAAGCCAGGTAGGAATGTGTGTCCAACACACAAGACGTACCTTATTGTGACAGGGCTAAGCGGTTGAGGGAGAGAAGGAAGGGGCCTGAGGCTGTTAGGAATTGTGGGAGTTGGAGTCCAACACACCTGGAGGGCCGAAGTTTGCCCATGCCCCATGTCACCCAAAGAGCTGGCGTCTTGTTGCGCCCAGACCCGGCCATGGCTTAGGAAGTGTTATGACCAGGAACCATCCGCTGCCTAGCAGTGCTTTGGGCTCTTTCCTCCTCCTCCGAGATGCATCCACACAGGCAGGCAGGTGGGCTTTTGGAGATTTATTGCTCTGTGCCCGAAACCCATCATCAGAGCCGTCCGGCCCACGCCCCTGCAGCTGCCTGCAAATTTCCTCTCCCGTTTCTGAAGCCATGCATTATGCAGGAAATTCTAATTATTGAAATGTGCAAGGTCACGCTCTAGATGAACTTGGCAGGAGTTCAAATACATCTCAGGTTTGGAAAGTTTTTTAATAGCCTTGGCCATGCCAAGCGGTGATTTCATAACAAAAACACGGCCAATTTCACACTTCAGATAACATTTCTCCTGCACTCCCCCGACCACTGAAACCAGGGAAACATGCTGGCACAAGAATTACTAAAGGTCACAAGCACCAGGGAAATGTAATCAGTTATTAATCCAGATAATTAGATATTAACATCAGCCTGAGGTGCATTGGGGGGGGGGGGGGGATGGTTGTGGATGAATCAGGCCCTTGAATTCCCCTGAGTATCGTCCCCTCCAAATCCATGTCTAAAAACCAAGCAGCATTTCTCATTTCCATAACGTTCCTCCTCTGAGTTCTTGTTGACGTGGTATCAGCCAATAATTAAGTCCACCTCCACGACAGCGACCATTTAAGTAACCTTTTTACAATTATGGCAATAGAGACACAACCATGAATTCATAGCAACCGAGAATATGTATTTATTGACAGTATTTATATTCCACTCTTTTTTCTCACCCCAAAGATGGCAAACATTCAATGCCATTACGCATACTACATATTAACAGACACAGAAGCAATTTAGTATTTTCCAGCTTCCGGCTTCATGAGGGTATGCTCAGTTCCAGCCACAAGGGGGAGCTGCCACTTCATCGTTCACTTGCGACACCGAGTCCTTGATGCTAGTACTTCCTCGTTCCTTTCCGCACACTGCTGGCAGTTTTTCTGGTGTTGTAAATTAGTTAAATTAGCAAAAAGGATTTTTTACTCAACAGATGCAACTGTTTTTCGAGCTGCTTAGATGGGCAGCGAGCTAGGGCTATTAACAATCGGGAGCTCAATCCAACTCTGGATGGCTTTGAACTCATGACCTCTGGGTCAGTGGTGATTTATTGCAGCTGGCTACTAACCACCTGCACCACAGCCCGGCCCTTGCTTGCTGGTGGAAGGGAGATGGAAACACCCTCCTCCTTGCACCCTGATTGGCAGCTGAACAGACTTCCTTCACCCATTCTAGGTCATTTATAGAGTCTTACAGCAAGAGTATTCTTATTGATTGCAGAGAAGTTATGGATTAGTAACTCTAGATTACGAATCCCTAATTGCAACACAGTGTACCAGCCCTTATCTATGTACATGCAGATTGAGTCAGATACCATGAAAAATCCATCCAAGTGAACTTGTAGGTGTTCCTCAAAACTACAAATCCAAAGTGTCTCCTCCAAGGACATATTCCATGGTCTCATTAGACGGAACCATGAGAGTTAACGTGGTGGGAAACTGGTAGAACCTGTTATTGCAAGCTCACTCTCAGTCTCCCATGTCCTCAAGGAGACCAGAAGGTTTGAAACTGAACTTCTGGCTCTCCTCTGAGATCAACGTTGTGTCCCAGATGTGTATGGGGACTGGCTGGGTTATGACTAGAAACGAGCGGCATATTTCCCGAGCAGCTGACCTTTAGCAAGAAGTGTCTGAGGTTCCAGAGGGCTTGGGAAGCCAAGGAGAGAGACCTTCAGGCAACCTGTTCCACGTTCAGCGAGGTGGGCCGTCACCTCAGCTTCCCTCCCGTGGTTTGGGCAAGGCTTGTCTCCCTCTCCACGTTCTTCCACACCTACAACGAGGTATGGCTCTTTTGAGGAATATGCTTGTCATGAATGTCCACTTGCAGATGTTTGTGGGTGAGTCATAGTCACACTGGACCTCTTTGTGTGCCTGGTGTGTACATGGGGACGGCTCCAGGTTTTTGTGGGTCCACCAGAGAGAGGCCTCCCTCAGCAAGGGCTCACCGCTTGGACGACTTCTTTGATCCTTACCTAAATGTCTTGGCTTGATCTCCCAAGATCTAGAGGAAGGAGAGCGAGATGTGCGCTGGAATGGGCGCAAGGCAAACATGGCTGATAAGGTCAGACATGGTCAAGTCCTATTCCGTTGTGGCCAGTGCATTCCGTGTAAAGCAGGGCTCCTCAAACTTTTTAAGTGGAGACCCGATTCACAGTCCCTCAGACTGTTGGGGGCCGGACTATGAAACAGTCCAAAATTAGGATTGTTGTTGTTGTGTGCCTTCAAGTCATTTCAGACTTAGGTCAACCCTAAGTCTAAAGTTTAGGACAGAGGCCAGTTCAATGGCCTTGGAGGGCCTTGGTTTGGGGACCCCTGATCTAGAAGATCTCATAAGACCATAGGTAAGCAAAGAGACCTCCAAAGGCCATCTAGATGGTCTTATAAGATCATCAGTAAGGAAAGAGACTTCCAAAGATCATCTAGATGGTCTCATAAGATCATCAGTAAGGAAAGGGACCCTCAAAGACCATCTAGATAGTCTCATAAGACCATCAGTAAGGAAAGAGACCTCAAAGACCATCTAGATGGTTTCATAAGACCATAGGTAAGTAAAGGGGCCCTCAAAGGCCATCTAGACAGTCTCATATGACCATAAGTAAGGAAAGTGACCTCCAAAAGCTATCTAGATGGTCTCATAAGGCCGTAGCTAAGCAAAGAGACTTTCAAAGACCAAGTGGACTTAGGTCAACCCTAAGTCTAAAGTTTAGGACAGGGGCCAGTTAAATGATCTTGGAGGGCCGCATCCGGCCCACAGGCCTTAGTTTGGGGACCCCTGATGTAAAGGGTGCAGGCTATCTGCTCTGAGTTTTATGCTGGTCTTCAAAAGAGCTATCATCTGTGGCTTTGAACCTATCCTCACCTCCTGGCCATGCTGTTGAGACAGACCGCTCTCCTTCCTCGTTCCACTTGCGTTGGGACACCAAGCTCGGTCAGAGATATTTCTTGTGGAGAACAGATTGAACTGAAGCGCGTCAGATGATACCTTGGACGCCGCAAGAATGTGCTGTGGCATTTCTCTTGAGATGTCGACGACAGGAGAGTATATATTGTATTGCCAGATTATGTAGCAAGGCTTTAGCCTGACCATCTGGAGGGTTCATGCTGGCCCTGTTGATGGACAGGAGGGCATCATGTGCCAACAAGGCAGAGAAAAGAGGAGAGATGGAAGGTCCAGCCATTCAGAACCAACACGCCCTGTCCCTGCATTAGCTTCGCCTTCACCATGAGTTTCTTGTCTGCTTTTTAGCCTCAAAATTGAAAAAAGTTGGAAGAAATTAACCATAATTACAGTTCCAAACCCTGAAAAAGTCCAGTTAGTTGCTACTTAGTCTAGTTTAGATATTATCTGCAGAGACCTTCAACACAGATGATGGATGTCATACTTGTTTCCAAGGGAGGTCTTGGGGAATACTATTCCCAACTGGACTACCAATATGGAAAGATATCCCCCAAGCTCCCTTTGCCCAAGCTTTTGGACTATGAATCCCAAAATCCTCAACCCGACATAGCCTCTGCTGGGAGATTTGTGGTCCTGCAGTCTAAAGAAAAACCACTTTGTTACTGTTCTATTATCTGGGTGGAGTGGAGCCTCCGGTGGCCTAGGGGATAAAAGCCTCATGACTTGAAGGTTGGGTTGCTGACCTGAAAGCTGCCAGGTTCGAATCCCACCCAGGGAGAGCCTGGATGAGCTCCCTCTATCAGCTCCAGCTCCATGTGGGGACACGAGAGAAGCCTCCCACAAGGATAATAAAACATCAAAAACATCCAGGCGTCCCCTGGGCAACGTCCTTGCAGACGGCCAATTCTCTCACTCCAGAAGCAACACTGGTTGCTCCTGACACGAAAAAAAAATCTGGGTGGAGGGCACTAGGGGGTGCTAGAGAGAGAAGGATAGTCTATTTCAAGGGGTGGAAGGAGGAAAACCATTCCCCCCTGTTCTCCTGTTATTCCCCCCACCCGTCATGGAAACAGCCTTTGCTTATGACATGGGAAGGAGGGAGCGAATACCAACAAAAACGAAAGGAAATGGTTTTCCTCCTTCAACTTCCCCCCTTTAAAATGGACTCTCCTTCTCTCTAGCGCTCCCTAGTGGCCTCTGCCCATATAACAGAACATCACTTTTCCTGTTCAAGTATGACTTTCCATCTCTTGAGTTGAGATGCATGAATATGCTCCCTTTTCAAATTAATAACCTTCTGACATGGATGGAGCCCAGTGAGAGAAAAGACATGACTTGGGGACATGACTTCAAAACTACAAGTCCCACCATCTCCCCCCAGCTAGATTCTGAAACCTGTAGTGCAAAAACAATGAACTCTTCTGAGAGATGGCTCCACCCTACCTACCATGCCGAAATGCAGATTGTGTTGTCGAAGGCTTTCGTGGCCGGAATCACAGGGTTGTTGTGTGTTTTCTGGGCTGTATGGCCAAGTTCCAGAAGCAAATGCAGATTTTTTAAAACATTTTTTGGTACTGCTCCATTATCTGGGCGGAGGCCACAAGGGGGCGTAGACAGAGAAGGACGGGCCATTTTGTGGGGAGGGGGAGTTGAAGGAGGAACCCATTTTCCCCATTTTGTCTGGCTATTCCCCCCTCCCTTCCCATGTCACGAATGATGCTCATCTTGACAACGGCAACATGGGTGGGGGAAATAACAGCAACACCAGAGAAATAGTCTCACTCCTTCAACCTCCTTTCTCTCCGTAAAACGAACTATCCTTCTCTCTCTAGCGCCTCCTTGTGGCCTCCGCCCAGATAACGGAACGATACAAATTTTTCTTATCTAGGGTTGTTGTATGTTTTCCAGGCTGTATGGCCATGTTCTAGAAGTATACTTGTTGTATGTTGTTGTATGTTTTCCAGGCTGTATGGCCATGTTCTAGAAGTATACTTGTTGTATGTTGTTGTATGTTTTCCAGGCTGTATGGCCATGTTCTAGAAGTATACTTCTAGAACATGGCCATACAGCCCAGAAAACATACAACAACCCTGTGATCCCGGCCATGAAAGCCTTCGACAACACATTTTCTTATTTCTTCCACAACTTAGTGGTGAAAAGGTTTATTTCCCAGCAACAGGAAGCAATTCTTGCTCCCCCCCCCCCAGGCATGAGCTGTCTCTAATGGGAAAGGGGAGAAAACGGCTGCCCCACATGTCTGAGAATCCACGGCAGTGGTTGAAAAGCCAGGGAGGTCCAGATCTTCCAGAAAAATCCTTCGCTCGAAACCTTTCCTTCTGCTGCCACCTTGCGTGGTGAGAGAGGAAAGGCCGCCTTCCTTCCAAATGGTGCATTCTTATTTTGAGCTGCACTGCCTAACATTTCTGTAAGAAAAACTGTCCACGCGCTTTCCTTCAGCTGCATTGTGGGAACGGGTGGAAGGAATCGAACTAGTGGCGCGGCCGCAGTCCCAGGCTGGTGGCGGATATTAGCTTGATATTAAGGTTACGCAAACAAAGGCCTCCTTAATGTTATTTCTTTCTCCTGACTTGACGGTGCATTTTGCAGCTTCCCTGGGAAAGGAGAACCCAACTGCATTCCTGGGGAAGTTCCCAGCCTCTTGGTAAACGTCTCAAGCTGTTGGTAATCCCGCTGAAATGAGATACGCCCGGGGCAGCACGCATCTTGGAAGGATGTGGGCCAGAATCCCCCTCGGCGGTGGCTCTGCCAGCAGATGCAGATGGATGCGCCCGTAAACTTTTTCTCCCACTCCTCCCAACTCCCTCCCTCCCGCCCGCTGTGAATTCCAGATATTTCCTTCCACGAGACATCTCCAGGAACTCTCAAACTTGGTTCTATTTCGCGTGAAATCCCAGGTCATTCGGGACCTTGGTTTAGTCTGAATTTTTAACATTTGAGTCCCTCAAAAGTCTTTAAGTTCTCGACATACCGTGATTTACCCTAGAGGCCACGGGATCATCTTCATTAGGTCTGTGTGATCAATGAATATTTTTTTCAATTTAGTTTTTAATTTGTATTTCGGATCAAATCCGTTAAATTCGTGCATACGAATCGATATTAGAAACAAATTTGATCCGAAATACGAATTAAAAACAAAATTACGCACACCCCTAGTAATAAGTATTATAAGCCCTACATAATGTGTCCTTTTTTGTGTGCCAGCATACGAAAGGGGAGGTGGTGGGAGACCAGTGACAGGTTGCACATGGCATAAGAACTTTCACCTGCTCTTAGGCCTGTTTCCCACCTTCGTGCGATAAAGTCCTCAGACACAGATGTATCTCCTCTTTTCATGTCTTATCTAGGATTTTGTTAGTTAGCTCCTTCCAAGGGAAGCATATCATAGAAGCACTTGCAAATTCCAAGAGAGACCATGCTCTCGTTGGCACAGGTAACTGAAATATTGGGAATGGGTTCACAGGAAACATCATTCATAAGCAAGATGTGGACCTTTGGCCCTGTAGAATATTTCATGTACATTTCCCATAGGCCTTTTGGTTCCGATCCGAATGGTTGGCTGGAACCCTATTGCAATCTCTAGTGGTTGGAATAATGTCCTGAGCCATAATTTGTCCCATTGGGAGCAATCATTCTCACAGATACCTTGTGATTGCATTTTATACATGTTGCGCCAGAAGAATTATGTTCTCCTGAACCCAGCATTACAGTAAAGAATGGAGAGAAATGCTGAACCCTTGGGTGGTTATATCTTTCCATCTGAAACAGCAAGAAAAACAACTGGAGAGCATATTTCCCAGAGAAATGTGGACAATATTGTCATCTGCTGCCCACTGGCGGCCAAGCATAGGAAGGCCAAGGATCTGTGTTGTCTCTTCATGTTTCTCTTCCTGAATCTTGGCACATTTATTTGGTGGGAGCTGATGGGAATGCTTTGACTGGGCAGCAGGTCTAAGGAATGATTATAACACTTAAGAACCATCTGTCCCTCCTCCACCTCAACCAGGCCATTCTTAATGGGATACACATGAACACTTGGCATTCCTTGGGGTAGTTACAATTGATTGATTCCTGGTTGCTTCAACATAATGCTTTCAGCACATAGTCATGTTTCTATGCTATGTCATGTTCAGGACTAAGACTCCCCACGTGGTTGTTTGCTTAGTCTTCACTTGAGATTCGCTATTGTGCTGAGCCTAGTTTGGAGACTTGGTTCTTCACCTTGGCCATCTCCTTTGACGTTCAAACTACAACCTGAAGTTGATTCATTGCCTACTGACATGGGAGCAACTACTCACTCAATGGTTTTCCAACTAACAGAGGCAGAAAATGGTTGTGGCTACTAATCAACACAGTGGACTACTGCCATTCCCTGAGACATTTTCTGCCAGTGTCTGGAAAGCTTCTGAGAAAGGGGAAAAAGCAATGAATATAAGCATGGTGAGCTCCAAATATTATGCCCCCGTAAAAACATTCATCCCGACTGGGTGTCCTTATACTTCTTCTTCTCGTGACCTCATTCCTCCCAAAATTTCTGGGAACTGAAGTCCAAAACACCCGGAGGACCAAAGGTTGAGGACCACCTGTGTAGGTGAACCCCTACAGAAGGGTTCTCTTGCTAGGTCTCCTGTGCAATTCTATGGTCAACTGGGAATATGGAATCATGCCGGACGCCTCGAGAAAGCAACTATGGGCATGTTCTAGCATGGTTCTAGGGCAGTGGTTCTCAACCTCTGGGTCCCCAGGTGTTTTTGGCCTACAACTCCCAGAAATCCCAGCCAGTTGAAGGCCAAAACATCTGGGGACCCACAGGTTGAGAATCACTATTCTAGGGAATGCTTTGACGGTAAGACCAAGGCATAATTCACAGATGGTAGTGAACTTGCTGGTGACCTCAAGGTTGGACCTCCTCAATGCATTGGACACCCTTTGAACCAAATCCAGAAACTCCAGTTAATTCAAAGCATGGCAGACAGACTAATTACGGGAACATCTAAGGTTCCTTCTACACTGTGATATAAAACCCAAATTATCTGGATTCATCCAAATTGTTAATCCAGTTTAAAGTAGCTAATGTGAATTATCTGCTTTGATAATCTGGATGATATGGCAATATAGAAGGGGCCTACGTCTACACTATAATCCAGTTCGAAGCAGATCATGTAGATTTATTTATTTTATCATAATTTAATACATTTGTTATACATTGTTTCAGAGCAGACACATCATATCGTATACGGTCTACCCTACATTAACACTTTGCCCCGTCTGTGAATAAATATTCATTTCCTTTTAAATGGTCGATCTATGGAAACGCTACAAAAAATAGAGAGAGAGAAAAGGAACAAGGTGATCAATCTTGATATGGTTACATAAACAAAACAAATGGCTTAATTTGTTTCAGGTTACAACGACCGGGGCTTCTAACAGGAGAGGGTTTGGGAACGTGCATGGGACTAACACGCTGCTCCCGACACCAAATTACATCTCAATCAATGTTAAAAGGCAACTGACATTTTCCTTTTGATTTATGGATTAACCTTTACATCTAATACAGTCTTAACATTTATTTTCTCTTCCGTCGGTTCCCGGTACTGTTGCAACCCTGGAGTTCATTGGAAGGAACTGACTAAATTAATAGCTTTCCCTACACACACCCACACCCACACACACACACACACTATGGCAAAACTGCTAATGAAAAAGTCTGTTTTCTGCCGTTGATGGATGCTCATATTTACACAAATAAACAGAGCTGTTATATCACAAATATCACGAAGCTCCTGAGGACTTTCTCCATAAAGTGAGCATTATGCGCTCGGCGATGGGTAGTCTTTCAGAATGCAAATGTATTTGGGTCCAATATAAAGTTAGTTATATCAGTTTCTCCCCACACACACACATGCATTATTATTTTTAAATGCATACAACTAAAGCTTGTGCGCCAACTACTACTGTTTATATATTTGTGTATATTTATAATTATTTTATGTCCCAGCATGGAGTGCTTGTTGTATATATGTTGTGCTCTGCCCTGAGTCTCCTTCGGAGTGAGAAGGGCAGAATATACATGTTTTAAATCTATATATATAAAGGAGTAATGGTGTCCGTTCCTCTCACTAAACAACAAAAGTACAAGCCCCAGAACCTCGAAATTTGGCAACACAACCCACCATCCTTGCCCCTAGGTTCCGACAACAAAAAGAAAAGAAAAATAAAGTCCTAATCAGAGGGAGAGCAATAATTGTTTTTATCTAATTGCTGCCAGTTAGAAGGTTAAGCTCTGCCCACTTGGTCTCTTAGCAACCCACTCAGCCCAGTGTTAGAATAAAAAAAAATACAAATAATACAATAAAAATAATAAAATATAAAATATTTATATTTTATAATAATAAAAAACCACTAAAAATTAATACAATAAAATACTATAATAACAAAATAACTAAAAATAATACAACAAAATAATAAAATATAATAAATAAAAAAGATAAGTTACAATAAAATTAATTAAAAATACAAAGAACGTCAAATAAAAATGCTACAACAATTTTTAAACCAATACCACCACCACTTTGCCACAGCAACGCATGGCCGGGCACAGCTAGTAATAAATAAATAAATAAATAAATAAATAAATAAATAAATAAATAAATAAATAAAGTAAGTCAATTATAACCTGGTCCATATCTACATTGAAACTTGCCCTGTTTGCTTTTTAGTTTGATTCCCGTTCCGATTTATCTTCCCTACCTCTTGTATCTATTTGATGTATGTCGTATTTGCAATAGACACTCCCTAAATCAGTTTTGATTATCGCCCAGATGTTATCCTATATTGTACCGTTAATGCCTGGATGATTGTTTAACATTTTAACTGTGCCGATTTTAACTAGGACCTGTTTACATTGTTTTTAAATTGTGTTGTCTAAATTGTTATTTTGTGATTTTATGTGATTCTTGTGCTTGTTCCCCATGTGAGCCGCCCCGAGTCCTCTGCTGGGGAGATGGAGGCGGCATACAAAAATATATTTATTATTCTTATTTTATTATGACACAGAAATAATAATAATAATAATAATAATAATAATAATAATAATAATAATAATAAATTTATTTTTGTATGCCGCCTCCATCTCCTTATTATTATTATTATTATTATTATTATTATTATTATTACAGTAGAGTCTCACTTATCCAAGCTAAACGGGCCGGCAGAAGCTTGGATAAGCGAATATCTTGGATAATAAAGAGGGATTAAGGAAAAGCCTATTAAACATCAAATTAGGTTATGATTTTACAAATTAAGCACCAAAACATCATGTTATACAACAAATTTGACAGAAAAAGTAATTCAATACGCAGTAATGTTATATTGTAATTACTGTATTTATGAATTTAGCACCAAAATATCACAATAGATTGAAAACATTGACTACAAAAATGTCTTGGATAATCCAGAAGCTTGGATAAGCGAAGCTTGGATAAGTGAGACTCTACTGTATTATTATTATTATGACACAACAAACAAGACAGACATGCTGGATTTCGTATCACAAAATCACAAGTCAAACACTTCCCAAGGGTCTAGGACTGTGTGATGTATTTTTGGGTGATGTGCGCAGATCCCAGTCGGGTGGCCTTTTGCAGTTGGCAGATAGTGATTTTGTCAATGTCTATTGTTTCCAAATGTCGGCTGAGATCTTTTGGCACGGCACCCAGTGTGCCTATTATTATTATTATTATTATTATTATTATTATTATTATTATTATTATTATTATTATTATGACACAGCAAACAAGATAGAGATGCTGGATTTCATATCACAAAATCACAAGTCGAACTCTTCCCAAGTGTCTAGGACTGTGTGATGTATTTTCAGATGATGTGCACAGATCCCAGTAGGGTGGTCTTTTGCAGTTGGCAGATCATAATTTTGTCAATGTCTATTGTTTCCAAATGCCGGCTGAGATCTTTTGGCACGGCACCCAGTGTGCCCATCACCACCGGGACCACCTGCACTGGTTTCTGCCAGAGTTTTTGAAGTTCAATCTTGAGGTCCTGAGAGCGGCTGAGTTTTTCCTGTTGTTTTTTGTCAATGCGACTGTCACCTGGGATGGCGACATCAATGACCCAAACCTTTTTCTTTTCCACAACTGTGATGTCTGGTGTGTTGTGTTCCAGAACTTTGTCAGTCTGGATTCGGAAGTCCCACAGTATCTTTGCGTGCTCATTTAACAATACTTTTGCAGGTTTGTGATTATTATTATTATTATTATTATATAATAATAATAATAAATAAATAAGACATCTGTTTTTTGTGAGGGAAATAGAAATTGCAGTTAATCGACTGCGGGCACAGTGTTTGGCCACTAGGGGGCGGGTGGGAGCTGGGCTGTTATATTACAGGGTGTTTGAGAACTGTGATTCAGTGCTCGTGGAAAGATGGAATGAATCATTTGCCTCCAGCGTATTGTTGCTGTGAGCTTGATTTCAACTCCAAGAACTTCCAGAGTCTTACATCATGGTTCCTCTCTATTCCGCCTTGGCTTGACCTCTTTACCTGTGTCCAGTTCTGCTCTCCCCCCCCCCCAATTCCAAAGGGATATTGACAATGTGTCCAGAGAAAGACGGCAACTAAAATGGTCAAAGGCCTGGAGACCATGTCCTATGGGGATCGTCTTAAGGAGCTGGACATGTTTCTCCTGCAGAAGGGAAGGTTGAGAGGAGACAGGAGAGCCATGAATAAATATGGGAAAGGGTGTCCTAAGGAAGAGGGTGGGGGCTTGTTTTCTGGAGACTAGGACTCAATGGAGCCCTGGGTTCGAATGACAGGAAAGGAGATTCCACTTAAAATGTTAGGAAGAACTTCCTGACAGTAAGAAGTGGAACTCTGCCTTGGAGTCTGGTGGAAGCCCCTTCCTTGGAGGCTTTTAAGCAGAAACTGGGTGGTCTTCTGTCAGGAGTGCTTTGATTGTGCTTTTCCTGCATGGCAGAATGGGGTTGGACTGGATAGGCCATGCAGTCTTGTCCAGATCCAATTCCCAAGGAAGCATGCTACAGCAGCCAAAGCATCACGGTTAGCTGAGTCCAAGTTCAGACAAATCCATTTCTTAGTCAGAATTGTCTATGCCGATCAAAGGGCTTGATGAACCCAGACCCGGCCTTGAACTCGGGCCTTAACGAAGATCTCGGTCTTAATCTCGTCAATCTAACAGGAACAGAAGCAAGCTTGGGTCAAGTCAGAACAGCCTTCCTTGCCTTGCAACCCTCCTGCCGGATTTTTCTTTTGGTCTTTAATGGCTCAGGAACATGACCTGCCTTTGTTTACGATGACTCTCCAACCACAGGTTTCAGTTCAGTGCGTTCACAGTTTATTTTAATTTTCTTCCTCTCTGGAAGTAGCCTAAAGCCTAAGAGAGAAGTAATTGCGCGGAGGAGAAAAGGGGAGGCGGCCACGCAGATGAGAGCGGTTCATTTATAAGCCGCAGTATCGCCCACAACAGGCGTTGCGTTTGGTTCAAAGGGAAGAGCGACTTCAAACAACAAAGCAAACCATGGTGTGTGTGTTTTTGGTAATTGACATGCATTGTGTTTGGTGTTTGGAAAGATGCGAAAATATATCGTTTTGGAAATATTCGTCTTTGTTTCATTTCATCTGTAGCCGAAACACAGCTGTAGGTGCGTTTATAATTTCCCCCCTTCAACAACAACAACAACAACAACAAGTCTCTTGTTGTCTTCATAGATTGTTGGGTTTAATACTTCCGATGGGATAGAGAGGATGACGGTTGTTGAATCCTTCCTGGAAAACTGAAGTCGAAATAGATGTGGTCAACCAAAAGAGTGAGACAAGTTGTGCTGCCAAAGGATTTCATGGCAGGAATCACTGCGTTGCTGTGAGTTTTCCAGTCTGTTTTGCTATGTTCCAGAAGCATTCTCTCCTGACATTTCACCCACATCTATGGCAGGATTCCTCAGGGGTTGTGAGGTCTGTTGGAAATGAAGCAAGTGGGGTTTATATATACTTATGGAATAATGTCCAGGGTGGGAGAAAGAACTCTTGTCCATTGGAGGAAAGTGTGACTGTTGCAATTAGCATTGAATAGCCTTGCAGCTGCAAAGCCTGACTGCTTTTTGTTTGGGGAATCCTTAGTTGGGAGGTGATAACTGGCCCTGATTCTTTCCTGTCTCGAATTCTCTTGTTTTCTGAGTGTTGTTCCTTATTTACTGTCCTGATTTTAGGAGAAAGGGGAGTCTTGTAAGTTCCCCATTGCTGCTAATGGGCCGAAAAGTTCCTTTTTATTTTGGACGAGGAACAAAACCGCCCATTCAGTAGTGCACCCATTGTCGGGAGGCGCTGGAAAATGGGTATGTGGGGCTTCCGGTATCCAGCAAGCAGAAACGGAAAGCGATTCATGCAAAATGCACAAGTCTAATCTCCAGCATTGTGGAGTCCTTCCTAGATTGCATCTCACAGAAGCCTTCTCCATGGGTTGTGCTGGCTAGGAATGATGGGAGCTGTTATTCAGTAGTTCCATTGATGGAAAATTTGCATTAAATATGGATATGGAAAGTGATAATATTCTGCATTATCTTTCCTTGTAGTTTGGAGTCGTCATCGCCACATTTTTATAGCCAAGAGTGAATGCCGAAGCTGAAAAATCAGACCAGTGAAGTCCTGCTTCCTTTTGTTTAGACCCATCAGGAGCCAGATTGCAAAACTATAGAAAACTATAGGAAGTTTCTCTCCCCTCTCCCTCCCACTTCCTTGCAAGGAGCTAATTTGTGTAAATTTGCCCGGGACCAACGCATGGCAGTGGCTCACAACTTCCTTAATGGAAATCCGGTGATCCGTAAACACTTGAGCGGGAGGCATTCGCTGAGGGGCAATGCAATATTAATGTTAATATCAGTGATTGATCAAAAAAAAATAAAGGTTTTGCAAGGAAGGCATAAAGTATTTAATT
Source organism: Anolis carolinensis (assembly GCF_035594765.1). NCBI lineage: Eukaryota > Metazoa > Chordata > Lepidosauria > Squamata > Anolidae > Anolis > Anolis carolinensis. Next base: position 655,266 of record NW_026943824.1, read on the forward strand.
ATAATTATGTTGGGAAGGGCTTTTGTAATGGCGACGACATTTGAATAAGGTCACATCTAGCCCTAACCTCGCTTATGTTGTCCTATTATTAAAATGCCATTCATTTCAAGGGCCAGGAACCTTCGGAAGTCGTCAGACTACAATCCAGCAGGTAAATTGAAAAAATGTCCCTGGGTTTTCTATGGGGGACAACGACGACGAGGGGGATGATTGATCTCCTTTGCAAAGCGAATGCTGACAATGCAGCAGGACGGAAGTACCTGAAATTATGCGTCAATGATACTAAAAATATTCCCTCACTGTTGAAGTCTCACACACTTGCAAAGATAATACGGGGGTGTCAGTATATATTCCACGGAGCTAACGTGCTGCAAATTGAGTCACAAAGTTAATCTTCATGAGCAAGTGAAACGGATTGCATTTGTTTAGCTAATGTCCTATCTACACTGCCATATAACATGCAGATTATCTGCTTTGAACGGGATTATACGGCAGCAGAGACTCATATCCCATTCAAAGCAGATAATAATCTGAATTATCTGCTTTATAATAATGTAATTATAATACTATTTATATTCCGCCCTTCTCCCCAAGGGGACTTGGAGTGTATGACAGTATATAACAGGCAAGCATTCAGTGCAAAGTTACAATGACATACAATGAGACATAAATGCACAGACAAAGGCAAAGGCTTCTCCTTTCATTCCCGGCCCTGGAAGCAGTGCTCATCTCCAGTTTTGAGGGAGATGCTCTTCTCAATTTCTAAGCCGAGGAGCCCGCATTGTCTGTAGTCGAAACAGACACAGGCAAACATTCAATGCCTTGTTACAATGACATAAAATGAGACACAAATGCACAGACAAAGGCAAAGGCTTCTCCTTTCATTCCAGGCCCTGAAGGCAGTGCTCATCTCCAGTTTTGAGGGAGATGCTCTTCTCCGTTTCCAAGCTGAGGAGCCCGCATTGTCTGTAGTCAAAACAGACACAGGCAAACATTCAATGCCTTGTTACAATGACATACAATGAGACACAAATGCACAGACAAAGGCAAAGGCTTCTCCTTTCATTCCCGGTTCTGGAAGCAGTGCTTATCCCTAGCTTTGGGGAGATGCTCTTCTCAATTTTTAAGCCGAGGAGCCGCATCTGTAGACACCTCTTGGTCTTGTGGCCAGCATGACTGCTTGGAGTGTCTTTTTGCTTTTTCCCACCAAAGCGGTACCTATTGATCTACTCACATTTGCATGTTTTTGAACTCGTAGCTTGGCAGTACCTAGAGCTAACAGCGGGAGCTCACCCTGTCCTGCAGATTCAAATTGGCAACCTTCAGTTCAGCAGCACAAGGGTTTAACCCATGGTGCCTTCATGGCTCCCCTTTGATAATCTGAATTATACGGCAGCGTAGATCCAGCCATAGTCAATAGAATAACAGGAGAAAGGGGGAAAAGTTGGCAGAAGATGAGAAAGTGGGAAAAATTTAAAAACATTGCAGAAAATGGGATGAAAGAGGATTCAACAGAATTCCTTTGCCAAGTCAGGTACCTAATTTGGAAAGGAGGGGGCTGAATAATGCTATCACCTTCTAATTTCAGCTCATCAAGACCCGCTCTGATTGGATCGGAAGCATAATAAATACTGTAGCATGCTTTGACTTGACGTTTCATTATTTTTTCTCCACCTCTCTCCAACCAGTGATTAAAGATCGGAGATAATGGAGCTATTTACAGCTTGGGAAGATTCTGCACTGACAACGTTGGCACTTTTTGTTTGTTTGTTTTGTTTTTCCAGATCTGGGAAGGCTTTGTGTGGAAATATAATTCACGGCTAGTAAGAAAAGACAATGAAACGGTCCCAGCGTGATGTGCTCATCAATTTTGTTTTAATCTTCCAATTTGGGAATATCCCTGTTGAATGAACTCTAAGCTCAAACATGCTCTCGGTAGACCCATTTTTTCCTTTGGTCAAGGGCAGCCAACCAAACACTGTAAGTAAATACAACATAGCAGTAGAGTATGTAATATGTCCAGTAGCAGTTGCTCTTCTTTCCTGTATATATAGTATACGGTACCAACTTACTACACATTAAAAATAGTACAGGTGTTCCCTGATAAGTACAGAGTAGCAGGGAATTGCTTATGAACGGATAAGTCACAGAAGTGGATATAAATCTAGATATTCACGTCTACATGTCAAGAGAGAGGCATGCATTTGAAGACATCAACATGCGGTCATTTTTGTAGAGTCGATTGGGTACGAGCAATGGTCATAGACGGAACCTCAAGGACGCAAGGTGGAGCAGCTTCTTCATCCTGACCAATGGATGTTCCTCAAGCCTTGAACAAATCCAAAATCAATGTAATTGGATGAAGAAAGGAGCATGATCCTCAGTCTTCGACACACCCAAACTGGCTGTTGGTTTGCAAAGTTTCTGAGCTCAGTCTCGGTCAGGCCCAGGCTTCACATTGTCCAAATCTGGACGTTCAGTTGTTGAGAATCCAAGAGGTGGTTCTTACGGTCTTGCGTGTGATAAGGAGACCTTAGGACGGGCAGAGGATCCGGAGAAGAGAGAATGTAATCAATGCTAAATTTGATTTCAGAGTCAGTTTTCCCTACGGAAGCGCTGTGGAGAGTCTCCTGGTCAGTGATGGTGTTTGGGAAGAACTCGTGAGACTCCAAAGGCTTCAGCGGAGACTCCGTGTTCTCTCCCGGACAGGAGATATCCGGGAAGGCAGAATCCATGGGGGATAACACGGGAAAGCAACCCATGTCGTTACTCGGCCTCTTCTCTCGGGGTTCTCTTTTGACATTCCTCCGCCTCCTCCGCCTCCGGTAATTCCCATTTTCAAAAAGATCGAGCATGGATTCGCATCCTGACGCAAAGCTCCAGTAGTTTCCTTTGCCCTTGTCATTCCCTTCTGTCCGTGGGACCTGCGTTTCATTGAAAAAGACAGAAGTCAGTCAATGACCTACACATGTAGACGTTGAAATGGGGATAAACAATTCCCAACAGATTTAGGGCCCATCTACACAGCACCTCTAATTTACCAGCTTATAAGGGGACGGGGTGGCTACATGATCCTACTGGTAAATAAATACACACTGATTCGCTGCAACGGACGGAAAACACGGGGTAAAAAGGTCCTCTTTTATCCCAGTTCCAGCTGTAAATGCTCCAGCTTTTGTGCGTGTCTACTGTGAGTCCTGCCATTCCGACATCTGCCTTCATTTAAACGCACGACTCATGTAAACACATATGACAAGCTGTTGAATCCCAGGCTCTCTAATTATAGAAGTTGTAGGTAAAAATCAAAGCGAATGCCTCCAATTTGCTCCGTATGCGCGTACGATAGATATAACCATTTCTCTGTTTCTCGTTCAACCTTTTGGAGGAGCGACTCAGAGGCTGGCATGGTACTGTATGTGATCTCCACTTGATCTGCTTTCATCTTTCTTCCCACACTTTCCTACATTTGTATAGGACTGGCTTTCAATTTATGCCTTCAGAAACGTATTGGGATTTCTAGTCTTCCTGGGAATCCTGGGAAGAAAGACTGCTTCCTTTGCAGAAGACCAGAAGAGAGGATTGGGTTGGTTCTCATCAGACTGGTCCAAGGTTCTCCCATTGCTTCTGGGATGTTTGGATCCCCAAGTCTCCTTCATTCCTTTCTGAAGCGGAATAAATGTACGGAGAACTGGAAGAACTACAGAGTGCATTTAGAATGAATGCAGTTTGGCACCATTTGAACTGCCGTGGCTCAATGGGATGGAAATTCGGAGAGTTGTCCACGGGAGGGGGGAGAGAAGTAAATCCCTTTTTTTTCCCGAGTTATATATAGTGAGATGAATACAAGCATTTTCCGGTTGGAATCGGGATAAAAGGGGACCTTTTTAACCCGTGTTTTCCGTCCGTTGCAGCTAATCAACATGGATTTACATGCCAAAGAGTGCCGCACTAAACTACATAGTTAATCTCTTTGATATAGCCACAGGGTTCACCCCCACTTCAAGGTTCTCTCCCATGATCTTATAGCACTTTTAATTTCCTTATGTTTACAAAACTCACTTAGTGTACTTTTGCCCAGTTCATTTTTATGACTTTGTTGCTGTGTTTTACTAAAGTTTGTGATTTTATTTTATGCCACTTTTAATTTTCATTTGCACGTAGTTTTTTTGTTATTTGATGTTGTTCTATGTTTGTTTTGTATTTGCTCAGGCTTTGGCCCCATGTAAGCCGCCCCGAGCTCCCCCAGGGAGATGGAGGCGGGGTACAAAAATAAAATTATATTATTATTATTATTATTATTATTATTATTATTATTATTATTATTATTGTATGACACAGCAAACAAGATAGACATGCTGGATTTCATTTCACAAAATCACAAGTCGAACACTTCCCAAGCGTTTAGGACTGTGTGATGTATTTTTGGATGATGTGCGCAGATCCCAGTAGGGTGGCCTTTTGAAGTTGGCAGATCATAATTTTGTCAATGTCTATTGTTTCCAAATGCTGGCTGAGATTTTTTGGCACGGCACCCAATGTGCCCATCACCTGTACTGGTTTCTGCCAGAGTCTTTGAAGTTGTTGTTGTTATTATTATTATTATTATTATTATTATTATTATTATTATTATTATATTGTATGACACAGCAAACAAGATAGACATACTGGATTTCGTATCACAAAATCACAAGTCAAACACTTCCCAAGTGTCTAGGACTGTGTGATGTATTTTCGAATGATGCACATAGATCCCAGTCGGGTGGCCTTTTGCAGTTGGCAGATTGTAATTTTGTCTATTGTTTCCAAATGCCGGCTGAGATCTTTTGGCATGGCACCTAGTGTGCCCATCACCACCAGGACCAGTTATTATTATTATTATTATTATTATTATTATTATTATTATTATTATTATTATTTTATTATGACACAGCAAACAAGATAGATATTCTGGATTTCGTATTAAAAATTATTATTATTATTATTATTATTATTATTATTATTATTATTATTATTATTATTACATCTCCCAGGATTCCATAGCATTGAACCATAGTGATTCAAGGGGTGCAAAACAGCATTAATTACACACAGTGTACATCAGGCATGGGCAGACTTGGCCCCTCCAGGTGTTTTGGACTTCAACTCCCACAATTCCTAACAGTCTCAAGCCCCTTCCTTCCCTCCCTCAGACGCGTAAGTGGTGGTGCAATGGGTCAAACCCTTGTGCGGCTGAACCACTGACCCGAAGGAACGCTGCTGGTGCCGGGAGAGAAGAAAGCACGTCCAAAGGGAGTGGGATCTACCTGAAGGAAGGTGAAGGCTTTTATGTCCGTCTTACCTTGACAAAGCAGCTGTTGAGAGAGAGGTTGTGCCGAATGGAGTTCTGCCAGGCCCGCTGGTTTGTCCTGTAGTAGGGGAACTTTTTCATGATGAAGTCGTAGATCCCAGACAGGGTGACTTTGTTGGACGGACTCTGCTGGATGGCCATCGCGATCAAAGCAATGTAGCTGGAAGGAGGAAAATACAAGCACAGTGACGCTGTGCTCTGGACAAAGCTCTTGGAGGTTCGGAGTATGAAGAATCATCCGCATCCCTTCAGGAGATCATAACAGCATCCAAATAGGGGTGTAGCCAAAGCCCCATCTACGCTGCCAGATAAAAACCCAGATTATCTGCTTTGAACTGGATTGCATAGGAGTGTAGACTCATCTAATCCAGTTCAAAGCAGATAGTTCTGCGGATTGATAATCTGGATTATATGGCAATGGAGAAGGGGCCACAGAGCTTTTATATTTGCTATCCAGTGGCGAAGTGTGTTAAAGCGCTGAGTTGCTGAACTTCACTTCACTTCACTTCACTTTATTTCTTAATTAGTCGCTCTCCACCAGAATGTTCCAAGCAACTTACAATTTAAAATATCACTCCACAATATAAAAACATTCAACATAAAAGCATTCAACAGTGACTATTTGGCAAAGGTCCCAGGTTCAAATCCTGGGAGTGGAGTGAGCGCCCGCTGTTAGCTCCAGCTTCTGCCAACCTAGCAGTTCGAAAACATGCCAATGTGAGTAGATCAATAGGTACCGCTCCAGTGCTCCATGCAGTCATGCCAGTGGCCACTTGACCTTGGAGGTGTCTACAGACAACGCCGGCTCTTTGGCTTAGAAATGGAGATGAGCACCAACCCCCAGAGTCGGTCACGACTGGACTTAACGCCAGGGGAAACCTTGACCTTTACTTATCCACACTGACCATTCCTTATCTCAGTTGGAAATACTCCAGTTTCCAAAACCGAATATCTGAGATAATGACACCTTTGCTGCTCATAGTACACAAACATTGTTTCATGCACAATTCTATTAAACATAAGAGTATAGAACTACCTCCAGGCGATGCATGTCAGGTGTATATGAAACATAAGCGGATTTCGTGTTTAGACTTGGGTCTTATCTCTAAGATTCCTCATTATGTGCCTATATGCAAATACGGATATTCCAGAAATCCCCTGAAACCCCAAATACTTCTGTTTCGAGGCATTGCGGGGAAGGGAGACTCAGCCTGCAATCACCTTCCCTTGGTCCCTTTGCCCCGTCCTTTCCTTTGGAATTCCTTTGGACATTCCTGAATGGTCAACAGGTTTTGAGTGGCTCAAATGGTACAAGTTTGGAAAACAAAGGGAAATTGAACTGCAGGCAGAGAATCCTTTGGGGAGGGATGGCTTCGTGTTGGTCTCCTTGGCACTCGGTGCTTTCCAATCTCATGTTGACTTCATACCTGGATCTTCCTTTGCCGTCATGTAAGCTAGTTATATCTGTCATTGAGATCTACAGAGTTAGCTATATCTGTCCCACCCTGGACATCATTCCACAGATAGGTTAGGTTAAGGTTTTCCCCTGATATTACGTCCAGTCTTATCTGACTCTAGGGGTTGGTGCTCATCTCCTTTTTGAAGCCAAAGAGCCAGCATTGTCCATAGACACCTCCAAGGTCATGTGGTCATAGGCATGACTGTATGGAGCACCATTACCTTCCCGTTGGAGCAGGATCTATTGATCTACTCACACTTGCATGTTTTCGAACTGCTAGGTTGGCAGGAGCTGGGGCTAACAGCAGGAGCTCACCCGGATCTCAGGATTCGAACCACTGACCTTTCAGTCAGCAAGTTCAGTTACTTGCAGTACCTATTGATCTACCCACATGTGCATGTTTTCGATCTGTTAGGTTAGCAGGAGCTGGGGCTAACAGCAGGAGCTCACCCAGATCTCAGGATTCGAACCACTGATTTTTTGGTCAGCAAGTTCAGCTACTTGCAGTACCTATTGATCTACTCACATGTGCATGTTTTCGAACTGCTAGGTTGGCAGGAGCTAGGGCTAACAGCAGGAGCTCACTCTGCTCAGTGGATTCGAACCACCGACCTTTCAGTCAGCAAGTTCAGCAAGTATAACCTGCTGTGCCACTGAGGGCTCCCCCACTTGCCTAGTTTCCAACAATCTCACAACCTCTGAGGATGCCTGCCGTAGATGTGGGTGAAACGTCAGAAGGGAATGCTTCTGGAACATGGCCATGCAGACTGGAAAATTCACAGCAACCCAACAAAAAGCTTTATTTATAAATAAAGTAAATAAGTAAAAAAAACCAGGGTAAATTGTAGGGATGACAATGAAATATGATGTATACATTCAGTTTTATCATATTTATTTATTTATTGTATTGTTACAAATGTTTTATTTAATTTTTGTGCTTTGAATGCTTCTTGGCAGAAAGGGGTTGGACTGGATGGCCCATGAGGTCTCTTCCAAGTCTACTATTCTATGATTCTATGATTCTATGATTGCAAAGAATGTCATCAGGTCTTTTCAAGACTGGTTGTTTGGCTTGGTCCTTTGACATGGCCTAAGGGCTAATCAATAAAAATGTTTTCTTCTATATCTCTCCCCCTCTCCCCGAAAGGACTCGCGGTGGCTTACAACAGAAGAAGCACGACGCAAAGTCATAGCAAACAAACATACAACCAAACCGAACTTGAACCACACAATAATGAAAACATCCAAAATCAACCGACATCCTTCTGCTCAATCTGTAACGTAAAAGATTTAAGAAAGGATGACTTGGGGAATCCACTCCAACGATTCCCTTTGGAAACAATAACACGCACATAGAAGAAGAAGCAGAGAAGAAGACGAAGCGGAAGAGACTTTGTGAAGTTGAGCACATACCTATACGCCGGTCGGGTGAAGCGCTTCTCTTCGTCGGAGCTGCACGCCGGGTAGTCGTCTCCGTCGTAATTGAAGCAGTTGTAAGGATACTGAGTGTTGTCAAACATCTTCCCGGTCTGTTGTGGCCTCCTGCGAAGAGGGAAGCGAAGTGGTGTTGATGGTCTGGTCTCTTCCTTCTTCCTTCCTTCCTTCCTTCCTTCCTTCCTTCCTTCCTTCCTTCCTTCCTTCTTTCCTTCCTTCTTTCTTTCTTTCTGTCCCTGCGCTGGCTTCCAGCCTCCCTCCTTTCCCCTTCTCCTCCTCCTCCTCCTCTCCCGCTCTCCACACGTGCCAATAGGTATTTCCCCCTTCAGCCCATCTCCACGAATATTCCCCCGTGGATGTGTTTCTGCGTACAAACACACTCCCCTCCCACTCTTTGGGGACGAGGAGGGAAAGGGGGGAGAGCCCAGCGAGGAACCAACCAACCGGCCGCAATGTGGGAAAGGTCTCTCCTGAACCTTTGAACTTGGGTGGATGGAGCCAGTAGCAAGGCAGGCGCTGCGCCTCCCTGGGTGGTCCCGGCCCGGCAAGGAGCGTAGAAGCCTTTCTCCCCATCCGACAAGCGACACACGTAAACAAGGCGAGGTTCGTAACCCACCCCGCAAGGCTCACTGGAACATTGGGAAGGAGGGTGTTTTGGATATGTGTATTGCAATAATAATAATAATAATAATATATCTGCCTAGAAGATCAGGGGGCAAAGGACTCTTACAAGTAAAACAAGCAGTCAAAGAAGAAGAACGTGCCCTGGCAGAATATGTAAAGCAAAGTGAAGAACCTGCTTTGATTGAAGTCAAAAATCAGAAACTCCTCCAAACACAGCAGACAAAGAATCAGTACAAGAAAACCGCACTACAAACTAGAGCTGACAGCTGGCACAACAAAACATTGCATGGAAAGTTCCTTGACAAAACTGAAGGAAAAGCTGATCAGGAGAAGACCTGGCTCTGGCTCACGAATGGGACCCTGAAGAAGGAGACAGAAGGCCTGATCCTTGCAGCCCAGGAGCAAGACATCAGGACAAAGGCAATCAAGGCCAAGATCGAAAAATCAGCTGAGGACCCAAAATGCAGACTCTGCAAGGAAACTGACGAAACCATGGATCATCTCCTCAGCTGCTGTAAGAAAATTGCACAGACAGACTACAAACAGAGGCACAACTATGTGGCCCAAGTGATCCATTGGAACTTATGCCTCAAGGACCACCTCCCAGCAGCAAAGAACTGGTGGAATCACAAACCTGCAAAGGTCGTGGAAAATGAGCACGCAAAGATACTGTGGGACTTCCGAATCCAGACTGACAAAGTTCTGGAACACAACACACCAGACATCACAGTTGTGGAAAAGAAAAAGGTTTGGGTCATTGATGTTGCCATCCCAGGTGACAGTCGCATTGATGAAAAACAACAGGAAAAACTCAGCCGCTCTCAGGACCTCAAGATTGAACTTCAAAGACTCTGGCAGAAACCAGTGCAGGTGGTCCCGGTGGTGATGGGCACACTGGGTGCCGTGCCAAAAGATCTCAGCTGGCATTTGGAAATAATAGACATTGACAAAATCATGATCCGGCAACTGCAAAAGGCCACCCGACTGGGATCTGCGCGCATCATCCGAAAATACATCACACAGTCCTAGACACTTGGGAAGTGTTTGACTTGTGATTTTGTGATACGAAATCCAGCATATCTATCTTGTTTGCTGTGTCATACAATAATAATAAGGTTGAGAAAGGAATGTGCTCTGTGTTGTCAAAGGCTTTCACGGCCAGAATCACTCAATTGCTGTGAGTTTTCCGGGCTGTATGGTTATGTTCTCCTGCTGCTTCGCCCACATCTATGGCAGGCATTCTCAGAGGTTGTGAGGTCTGTTGGAAACTAGGCAAGTGGGGTTTATACATCTCTGGAATGACATCCAGGGTGGGAGAAAGAAAGAAGTCTTGTCTGTTGGAGGCAAGTGGGAATGTTGCAATTGATCACTGTGATTAGCATTGAATAGCCTTGCAGCTGCAATGTCAATCAGTGAGGATCTCTCCATAGAGATTTGTTGGATATGCAGCAAGTGGATTGTATAGATATCTGTGGAATGATGTCCAGGGTGGGAGAAAGAACTCTTAGAGGCAAGTGGGAATGTTGCAATTGATCACCTTGATTAGCATTGAAAAGCCTTGCAGCTCACGAGCCTAGTTTCCAACAGACCTTGCAAACTCTGAAGATGCCTGCCGTAGATGTGGAAGAAACGTTTGGAGAGAATGCTTCTGGAACATGGCCAGACAGCAACCAAAAGGAATGTGCTCTTTGGCTGTCCCAAACCCAACTTGCGAGTAACTAAGTCCTGGGATTGTTAAGAAAGCAGTCTGTCCATGGAAAGCAAATGTGATTTCTGGGACTGAAGAGAGAAAAGGTGTGTGTGTGAAAGACAAGAAAGCTGAGTGCATTCAAAGAGAGAGAGAAAGAGAGAGCAGAACAGAAAGATTTGAGGGACTCCTGTCAAGGAGGGAAGGAAAAGGAAAATAGCTGCAGGCAGGAGAGCTCCTTGTGTGGGCTTTGATCTGGCGGATGAATTAGGCTAATAACGCTCGCTCGCTCGGTGTTGGCACCGACTCTGCAGCAGTTTGATGGTCCTGCCCCCACTTTCCCTCCCTCTTGCTCCCCAGTGCTTTGGAGTGGCTTCCAATAAAGCGAGGTAAAACTCAAGGCACATCAGTCAACAGTTTCATTATGGGAATGGAAGGGGAGGGGACGGGAGAAGAAGGGCCTTCTCGGCGAGGAGGTGTGCGCAACATCGTAATTGAGTGATCTGAAGACAAGCCGTTCCCCACCCGGATAATTGTAGCCGCAAAAAAACGGGTTCAGTGCTATAGAGTCATGAGGGCTATGGGTTGAGAAGGTCTCGAGCCTTAGTGTTGAGTCGTGGCCATTAAATTTGAGATGATGTCCCTTAAATAGGGGCTGCCAGCCAGGGCCAACGGCCAAGCGCCGAACATCAGCCAACCAAACGGCTACCGTTCCTTTTCTTCATTTGTTTCACTGTTTCTTTTGTTCCCGTGGGGTTGTGCTATGGAGTCATGAGGGCTATAGGTTGAGAAGGTCTTGAGCCTTAGTGTTGAGTTGTGGCCATTAAATTCGAAACGATGTTCTTTAAATAGGGGCTGCCAGCCAGTGCCAACAGCCAAGCGCCGAACATCATCCAACCAAACGGCTACCGTTCCTTTTCTTCATTTGTTTCACTGTTTCTTTTGTTCCCGTGGGGTTGTGCTATGGAGTCATGAAGGCTATAGGTTCAGAAGGTCTTGAGCCTTAGTGTTGAGTCATGGCCATTAAATTCGAGACCATGTCCCTTAAATAGGGGCTGCCAGCCAGGGCCAACAGCCAAGCGCCGAACGTCAGCCAACCAAACGGCTATCATTCCTTTTCTTCATTTGTTTCACTGTTTCTTTTGTTCCCGTGGGGTTGTGCTATGGAGTCATGAGGGCTATAGGTTGAGAAGATCTTGAGCCTTAGTGTTGAGTCGTGGCCATTAAAATGGAGACAATGTTCTTTAAATAGGGGCTGCCAGCCAGGGCCAAAAGCCAAGCACCAAACATCAGCGAACCAAACGGCTACCGTTCCTTTTCTTCATTTGTTTCACTATTTCGTTTGTTCTTGTGGGGTTGTGAGTCCCTCGAGGAGATAGGGCGGTATATAAATAAAGTTTTTATTATTATTATTATTATTATTATTATTATTATTATTATTATTATTATTATTTATTGTGCCATTCCGTACAATTCGAATGGACAGAATGGTACAAAACCACAAAAGAAACAGATGAAACAGGATTCAGGCCCTACTCTAGTAAACAGACCCAACAACTGATTCTCCTGCCGACAACGTGCAAGAGCATATCTTTAACACTGCATTTTAAGGCCTTCTGTGCCACATTTCATCCCCGACTGAATATTTACGGCTGGCTTATAAATCCCACCCAAGGAATGTTTACAAAGGGAATACCTCAAGACCTTTAACTAGGCAACGGCAACATTAACAGGTGTCAACGTTACTGCAGAAAAGTAATAGGGACCATGGTTTTGCCTCAGCATCTGCTTTGCCATCATAATTTCGCTGGAACCACGGTAATTCATTGGTGATGTTTCCATAAAATCATACTTTTACTGGGCTATTATTTTTGTCTTATGTTGCATATTTCCAGAATGCAAAGCTGTAAACTCTTTGATTTGGGAGATTAAGCAGACAATTAAAGTGTCATGTAAGATTTGCTTTTTGTAAAAGCGACCGACGAAACAGAAAAAGGCCCAAACAAACAACCCAGAATAAAAACCCATCCAAAGTACCGTATATACTTGAGCATAAGCCGAGCTGAATATTAGACGAGGACAGGCTTTTTCAGCCCTAAAAAGGGCAGGAAAATCCGGCTTGGGTATGTTCGGTATGTTTGCAAAACATATTTTATGACTTACTTTAGAAAAATAAAAATACACCTGCAGTGAATGAGTTCACAATCCCAGGAGAGTATTTTGTGTGTGCAAAGAATCCAATAATGATTAAGAGAAGTTACTTTCTGATTCCTTAAAGATTAAAAGGTGAATGTGTGATACAATGCATTAAACCAGGATTGGGGAACATAGCATTCTCTTGTCTAAACCCTCCAACATTTCAAATATGAAAACTGAATCCTGGGTAGCCAAGCAACAACAAAATGGCCAATGTTAGCCATGAGGAAGGACAAACAAGCCTGGAGAGAAGATCGCTTTTGCCTGAGTCTACAGGGAACGAACAAGATTCTGCTCCTCGATCTCCTCTTTCTTCTGCTGAATTAATTGAATGCAAACTACTGACACACTTATTTTCGGGGAAACGGGGTAGCAAATACCTAGAGAAGTCTATTTCTGATAAGCAAGAATGCTGATATTGGGTTACGTGGCTATAGGAATCACAATGTAGTTTAAAAGGAAGGACGCCACAATTCCTTCCGTACTTGTTGCGTTATTATGTTTTAATCCTTAATTAAAGATTGACTCCTTGTATATTCACAGAAGTTTTCTGACCACTTGAGGAAGGGCCGTGGCAATCTGGGGAGAGGCAGAGACTGAGCAAGAAACAAGGAGGAAAATGTGTTCTCAGATGGAGGGGCTTGCTTATTCCTCTGACCAACGGTCTCCACAGAATTGTTTAGCTGCTCAAAGAGTTGTTTGGAGAGATGCAAATATTTACTCTCTGTCCTAAACATGAAATGTGGCCAAGGAACATGTTCCAGATGTTCACCACCTCCGTTTGTGCCCCAAATGGCAATGAAGGAACGAAGCGAGAAAAGACGAATCCCAAAGGAGAGCGAACAGCAGTTGTGATGCTAAAGAAAGATGACGTTCACCCCGATTTTCCAGTTGATTGGTTGCAAATATATTCTTCTAAGTGTGGTTTAGTACTAGGCAGGTTTTCTGCTTTCTGCAGAGATGGAAAGGATGTCTTAAATACTTGAAAACTTGGTTCTTTCATTGCGCTTTTGAGTAATTACTCCCCATGACCAAAATTAACTTACACATTTTTCTGCATCGTTCTCGGTTCTTATAATAAATTGTACGAAGTAAAGTTATAAAGTGCCTCTGCCCCGAAGCACTTTATAACTTTACTACGGCACTTTACTCCAATTTGTAATATGTTTTAATTGTTGTACTTGTTTACTGTTTTCGGGCCATTGTCCTGTGTTAGTCACCCCGAGTCCCTGAGGGGAGAAAAATAAAGTTACTTACAGTAGAGTCTCACTTATCCAACATAAATGGGCCGGCAGAACGTTGGATAAGCAAATATGTTGGATAATAGGGAGGGACTAAGGAAAAGCCTATTAAACATCAAATTAGGTTATGATTTTACAAATTAAGCACCAAAACATCATGTTATGCAACAAGTTTGACCGAAAAAGTAGTTCAATACATAGTAATGCTATGTAGTAATTATTGTATTTTTGAATTTAGCACCAAAATATCATGATGTATTGAAAACATTGACTACAAAAATGTGTTGGATAATCCAGCACGTTGGATAAGCGAGTGTTGGATAAGTGAGACTCTACTGTACTTACTTACTTAAATACTTAAATACTAAGCAAGTGAGGTTTATATATATCTTTGGGAGACAGATATATAAACTATGCTTGCCTAGTTTCCAACAGACCTCACCACCTCTGAGGATGCCTGCCATGGATGTGGGTGAAACGCCAGGAGAGAATGCTTCTGGAGCATGGCCAGACAGCCCGGAAAACTCACAGCAACCCAGTGATTCCGGCCATGAAAGCCTTCGACAACACATTGATTAGGGAGTGTTTTGATTTTTAATTTCACCCCACCTTTCCTGCATGTTTCTAATATCGATTCGTAGGCATGAATATAACAAATTTGACCTGAAATACGAATTAAAAACGAAATTATGCACAACCCAAATTAAGTATGCACACAGTTCAATAACATAGAAACTCAAAAGGAAAATGAATGAACAGATTGGTCCCTCCCAGGAACCCATTCTTGAATAAGTTACGGTGAAGAGTAGTAAGCCATAACATACATAGACCTCGGGTTTTTGTCTGTCGGTAATTATGTCCTCCTAGTTAACCGTGAAGAAAAGAAAAAGCCAAGGAAATGCCCAGTTAATCAGGAAATGAACCACATCTCCTTCTTGAAGTCACAGAATGCAAAAGGGAGGAGGAAGGGAGCAAGGAGAGCGAGTGGGAAGGAGACCTGCCCTACAACCTCCCAACACGAAATCTACAAACACAAATGAGCTCCCCTGAGGACCCAATCCAAGCACTCCTGATAATGATAATGATAATAATAATAATAATAATAATAATAATAATAATAATAATAATTTATTTTCCTAATGTTCAGGTGGAATCTCCTTTCCTTTAATTTTCACTTGAATATGTTTGAATGGTTTTTAACTGTTAATTTTTAATACTGATGATATTTAATTCCATTTTAATTCTTGGTCAGTGTATAAGGTCAGTGTTTTGAATCTTAAGTTTTTTTTGCGTGGGTGCCCCTCGCGTTTCCGAATATTGCTTTGTATGTACGAATCGTACCAAATAGATAAGACAAACGAGTTACAAGTGAAGTTTTGCACAAACCCATCGGGTTTATTTCGACAGGGAATACTCTGCCACTGAAATATACGTAGAACTTGTATTAATTTGTGGTCTTCCATCCGAATATCTACTGTGGTCTGAATCTATAGAACTACAGAATTTTGTTGGAAATCGCCATGTACTCCAGTTTACCTCTAGATGGTGCAATCTGATAAGGATATATATATTGCAAACCTCTCGTACAAATAATCAGTATTGAAATTTTAGGAGTTATTTTTCATGGGTTTAGCGAGCAAGGGTTGGCCTTATAAGCAACCATAGAGGTAGAAAACCATCAGAATATTTGTGTAACCGTCTTATTGGTTAAATCTTCAAATATTCATAAGCAGCTATTAAATCCGGTGCAATATTAATATTGGTGCAATTGTGAATGTATTCCAGGTTGCAGTTGTCCCACCATTTCTTACTTAATGGGTGACTTTTGACCATCAATCCGCGGGGCGGGGTGAGCTCCCGTTGTAAGCCCCAGCTTCTGCCAACCTAGCAGTTCGAAAACATGCAAGTGTGAGTAGATCGATAAGTACTGCAAGTAGCTGAACTTGCTTACCGAAAGATCGGCGGATCCAATCCAAGGAGCAGAGTGAGCTCTCACTGTTAGCCCCAGCTTCTGCTAACCTAGCAGTTCGAAAACATGCAAGTGTGAGTAGATCGATAGGTACTGCAAGTAGCTGAACTTGCTGACTGAAAGGTCGGCGGATCCATTCCGGGGAACAGAGTGAGCTCCCACTGTTAGCCCCAGCTTCTGCCAACCTAGCAGTTCGAAAACATGCAAATGTGAGTAGATCGATAGGTACTGCAAGTAGATGAACTTGCTGTACTGCAAGTAGCTGAACTTTTACTTTACTTACTTACTTACTTGCTGACCAAAAGGTTGGCAGTTCCAATCCGGGGAGCAGGGTGAGCTCCCGCAGTTAGCCCCAGCTTCTGCCAAACTAGCAATTTGAAAATATGCAAATCCAGTCGTGTCTGACTCTGGGGATTGGTGCTCATCTCCATTTCTAAAACAAAGAGCCGGCATTGTGTTCATGTGGCCCGCCCTTGGTTTTATTGTTCTTTGATCTTGTTTAATGTAGTGTATATTTTCTTTTATTGTGTTGTTTAATGTGCTATGATTTGTTGTTCTATTATATTTTGTTATATTGTATTGTTCTGGGCATGGCTCCATGTAAGCCGCCCCGAGTCCCCGTTGGGGAGATGGTGGCGGGGTATAAATAAAGTTTATTATTATTATTACTGTCCGTAGAAACCTCCAAGGCCATGACCACATGAAGCACTGTTACCTTCCTGCCGGAGCAGTACCTATTGATTTACTCACATTAGCATGTTTTCAAACTGCTAGATTAACAGAAGCTGGGGCTGACAGCAGGAGCTCACCCTGATCCCTAGAATCAAACCACCGACCTTTCGGTCTGCAAGTCCAGCAACTCAGCGGTTCAACCCGTTGTGCCACTGGGGGCTCCCAACACTGACAACATTGGAAGTGCTGAAATTCATGGTTGTTGCCTCATTTGCCAGCCCAGTTCTGACTGAAAGCAGGGATGCTGCAGCGGAAGGAAGCTTTGCAGAAGTCCCTTGCAGCATCTGCAGAAGGGCAGTGGCTTACGATTCCGTGTGCAAGTGCGGACTGAGGCTGTTTTCCGGTGGGCTTAAAACAGCATTATCAGAAACGAGAGGCGACTTTTAAAAATGCATAAGCCAGGGCTTTCAGCTCTGCATGTCTTCATTCATAATTCACCAGGGCTCATTTGAGGGAAGGCCTGGTATATTTTTTTCTCCTACAGTGTAAATGCATTTTAAAGCCATTCTTTAGTTCTCCATGAATATGTGATGCTCTCAAGTGCATCGGATGGAGGAGAAGAACATGTGCTCAGAGAACGGAGCAAAGAGGGGCCGGAGGGGAAGGAGCGCATCAGATCTCTGGGCCTGCGGGCTGGTGCTCATCTCCATTCCTAAGCTGAAGAACCGGCGTTGTCCATAGACACCCCCAAGGTCATGAGTGCATGGACTGACATTACCTTCCTGCAGAAGCAGTACCTATTGATCTACCCACATTTGCATATTTTCTAACTGCTAGATTGTCAGAAACTGGGGCTAACAGGCGGGAACTCACCCCGCTCCCTGGATTCGAACTGCTGACTTTTTGGTCTGCAAGTTCAGCTATTTGCAGTACCTATTGATCTACTCACACTTGCATGTTTTCGAATTGCTAGGTTGGCAGAAACTGGGGCTAACAGTGGGAGCTCACCCCGCTCCCTGGATTCGAACTGCTGACTTTTTGGTCTGCAAGTTCAGCTATTTTCAGTACCTATTGATCTACTCACACTTGCATGTTTTCGAATTGCTAGGTTGGCAGAAGCTGGGGCTAACAGTGGGAGCTCACCCTGCTCCCCTGATTTGAACTGCCAACCCTATCGGTCAGCAAGGTCATCTACTTGCAGTACCTATTGATCTACTCACACTTGCATGTTTTTGAATTTCTAGGTTGGCAGAAGCTGGGGCTAACAGCAGGAGCTCACCCTGCTCCCCGGATTCGAACCACCGACCCTATCGGTCTGCAAGTTCAGCTACTTGCAGTACCTATTGATCTACTCTCACTTGCCTGTTTTCAAATTGCTAGGTTGGCAGAAGCTGGGGCTAACAGGCGGGAACTCACCCCGCTCCCCGGATTCAAACCGCCAACCTTATCGGTCAGCAAGTTCAGCTACAACACTAGCAGCATTAAATATTATAATGTGTGCTGGAACTCAATTTGATAGACTCGTATTTTTAGATCTGATTGCGCCTATCTGCTATTTAGTATTGTATTTTATGTATATTGCTATAATTAATTAGTTAACTATTTTAATTGATTTATATTGTATTTTATATTTTTATATACGTGTGTTTTATTGTAAGCTGCCCTGAATCCCCTTTTGGGTGAGAAGGGTGGGATACAAATGTCGTAATAAATAAATAAATAAATAAATAATACTTGCAGTACCTATTGATCTACTCACATTGGCATGTTTTCGAACTGCTAGGTTCGCAGAAGCTGGGGCTAATAGCAGGAGCTCATCCTGTCCCGCGGATTGATGGTCCAAAGTCACCCATTAAGGGAGAAATGGTGGAACGATTGCAACCTGGAATACGTTCACAATTGCACCGATATTAAAACCTAACAGACCCTACTGACAACTTAAAGTGAGCGTTGAGCTCCATCCGGAAACAGAGATGTGCACAACACTAACGTGATATCAGTTACAGTCCTCACATTAAATACCAAGGAAGGGCTTTGCTCAGGGACTTTGGGTCGCAATCTGCACCGTGTTTTGCTCCCAAGTGACCGGAGATTGCAATGGGTCACCCTTCCCAAAGCACGGGACCCAAATGTCGAGCAAGGGACCGGAGATGGGGATGCGGACGGGCTTCCAGAGGCCTAAGCAGGTCCCTGCCTGGGTTGCCATTCCTGATTTCAAGGCTGTCTTTTCCAAATGGGATTGTGGCAGGAGGAAGGGAGAGGGGTGGGTGGGGAGCTTGTTTACTCTGAAAGAGAAGCCTCATTGATTCAGGCTCAGAGGCAATTACGGAGAGCATACTTTTCCCCGCATGGCCCCTGCACCTATCAAACACAAACTGTGAGAGGCGCAGCCATTAATCAGGAGAGCGGCTGGAGGGAGCAGCGCATGCAGATCAGCCCGGCTCCCTGGCGCTGCCCGTGCGCCTCTCCCCACCCCCCCCTCCCCACACGGCACATCCTTTAAGATGCCACCAGGTCTCCTTGGCTCTTGGGCGCATCAGGCCCTGACGTGGTGGTGGTGGCATCTTTTTCTGAGCAACCTCCATGCCCACTGTTGGCTTTCTGAAAGCTGGGTTAGATCTTATGCAAATCCTGCTTTGCTCGTGTCTCCGTCAGCTAGAGCTGACGGACGGGAGCTCGCTCGACTTGAGAACATTCTGCAAGTGGCTTCTGGTGTATGATAACTGACCGTCTACAGAGACGTTGCCCAGAGGACATTGCCCGGATGTGTTACTATCTTGCTGGGAGGCTTCGCTCATGTCTCTGCAAGCTGGAGCTCACGGATGGGAGCTCACCCAACTTGAGAACATACTGCGAGTGGCTTCCGGTGTGAGAGAATTGGCCAACTGCAGAGACGTTGCCCAAAGGACATTGCACAGATGTGTTACCATCCTGCTGGGAGGCTTCGCTCACATCTCTGCAAGCTGGAGCTAACGGATGAGAGCTCACCCAAATTTAGAACATACTTCAAGTGGCTTATGGTGTGAGAGAACTGGCTGTCTACAGAGACTTTGCCCGAAGGACATTGCCCGGATGTGTTACTATCTTGCTGGGAGGCTTCGATCATGTCCCTGCAATCTGGAGCTCACGGATGGGAGCTCACCCAACTCGAGAACATACTGCAAGTGGCTTCTGGTATGTGAGAACTGGCCATCTACAGAGACATTGCCCAGAGGACATTGCCTGGATGTGCTACCATCCTGCTGGGAGGCTTCGCTCACATCTCTGCAAGCTGGAGCTAACGGATGAGAGCTCACCCAAATTGAGAACATACTGCAAATGGCTTCTGGTGTGAGAGAACTGGCTGTCTACAGAGACGTTGCCCAGAGGACATTGCCTGGATGTGTTACCATCCTGCTGGGAGGCTTTGCTCATATCCCTGCAAGCTGGAGCTGACGGACAGGAGCTCACCCAACTTGAGAACATACTGCAAGTGGCTTCCGGTGTGAGAGAACTGGACGTCTACAGAGACGTTGCCCAGAAGACATTTTTGTTTTATTTATTTATTTACATCACTTTTACCCCACCTTTCTCTCCGAGGAGACTCAAAGCGGCTTACAGTAAATAGGCAAAAATTCAATGCCTAATAACAAAATAAAAACAACAATTCATATAAAACAATCTACAAAACAACAGTTCATATAAAACAGATACAATTACAAAATAAAATCACATTATATAAAAGTTTAAGAATGTTTAAGATTAAAATCCATTCATCCAGAATCCTCAAGTCTTCGTACAGGTCATGTAAAGTCCATTGCCCGGATGTGTTACCATCCTGCTGGGAGATTTCGCTCACATCCCTGCAAGCTGGAGCTGACAGATGGGAGCTCACCCGACTTGAGAACATACTGCAAGTGGCTTCTGATGTGAGAGAATTGGTCATCTACAGAGACGTTGCCCAGAGCATATTGCCCGAATGTGTTACTATCTTGCTGGGAGGCTTTGCTCATGTCCCTGCAAGCTGGAGCTGATGGATGGGAGCTCACCCAAATTGAGAACATACTGCAAATGGCTTCTGGTGTGAGAGAACTGGCTGTCTACAGAGACGTTGCCCAGAAGACATTGCCCGGATGTGTTACCATCCTGCTGGGAAGCTTTGCTCATGTCCCTGCAAGCTGGAGCTGACGGATGGGAGCTCACCTGACTTGAGAACATACTGCAAGTGGCTTCTGGTGTGAGAGAACTGGCCGTCTACAGGGACGTTGCCCAGAGGACATTGCCCGGAAGTGTTACCATCCTGCTGGGAGGCAAGCTGGAGCTGACAGATGGGAGCTCACCCTGTCTCGCGGATTCACATTTTGTGCTCTTTCTATATAAATATTTACCAAAATGAGATGTAATTCTTCCACCATCAGTTCTGATGTTAGGGAAGGAGATAGGCGGAGGTGACCTAGATTCGTGAAAACGGCAACTCGGCCTCGGACACCCTCCCTTTCTGCAAACCAGATTTGAGACAAAACACCTTTACTGAAAACCCATTAATGTATTTTTAAAAGCTGGCATGACGATAAGCAATTACCTCTCCGCTCTGCCCATCTTTTGCTTTGAAAATACCCTAATTTGGGGGAGAAGAGGCATCTCCCACCAGAGGGTAAATCTCGCCGCGCTCTCTTCCCTCGGGGTTTCCCGGAGAACAGTATCAATCATCTCTCTCTCCGGAGGTTCTATTAAATCGGGAGCAGCCGAGGAATGAATAAGCAGCCGCGTGCATCGTTTTGCAAACGTCTTGGACAGAAGCAAAGGAGCTAATTCTTTAAGTAGCGGCAACGTATTCATTATGTGAGAACAGCGGAGCAGAAACAGCCGCTCGGAAGAAATAAATTGGAAATCACACCTCTTCTCTCCGGGGACAATTGCGGCGGCGTCAAGGAAAGGGTGTGACTAATTTATCTTTTTCTCCCCCTTGCGGAGAGATCTGATTTGAATACGTGTCCACTTCACTTGCTCGAGCCAGGAGCCGGGGGTTTTTCCCTTTAATTGGAAAGGCAAACGAATCCACGCGGCTTCGGAGACGGGCGGCACATCAAACAATGGCCGCCTTTCGCGGCACAAGAAGAAGAACCTCGGGTTGGATGGCGAGGGAGAAAACGTCTAAGCTCAACTCAACAACATTGTGCTCCCAGCCGTTCCGATACAGGCACTCCACAGGTTATAAACACCCAACAATGTCATGCGGCGGCATAAAAATCCAATGGGATTTTGGCCTGCATCAATCGGAGTCTAGTGCCTAGATCAGGCATGGGCAAACTTTGGTCCTCAAGTGGGAAAAGTGTGAGGATTTGTAAAAAGGCACCATGATATAATGGGTTGACTGGAAAGACATGTGTCGACAGCTGATTGGCTGAGCCAGTCAGGAGCCAGAATTCCGATTGGCTGCTGTCCCTAGCTTGCTGCTGAGAGAAATGGTTTTAACTGCCACTTTCACCTCGGAGAGTGAAGAGGACGCTGACTGGAAATAGTCAGGAAGGAAATGGCTGCCAACCAGAGCCGGTCCAACAATAAGGCGAATTAAGCGGTCACTTCGGGCGCAAAACATACGGGGGCACAGTCAAGACTGCTTTTTCTGTTGATTTCTTGTAAAACATGGTGTTTTGGTGCTTAATTTGTAAAATATTAATGTAATTTAATGTTTAATAGGCTTTTCCTTAATCCCTCCTTATTATCCAACATTTTTGCTTATCCAACGCTTTTATTTTTCAGTGATTGGTTGGGGGGGGGGGCGCCAAAATTCTGTTCACCTACACTTGAAAAATACCTAGGGCCGGCTCTGCTGCCAACTCTCCATAACCTGATTATTTATAAGGAAAATGGGGCATATTTAAAGACTGTTTAAAGAGACAGTTTATTCCATCTGTTCTCTGTGTGAATTCAGAGAGACTGCTGTATATATTGTTGCCCTGTTTGATCTTTTGAACTGAAGTAATTTTTTTATTTTTTTTATTTATTACAATATTTATATCCCGCCCTTCTCACCCAATAGGGGACTCTGGGCGGCTTACAATAAAAAACATATATAAAATTGTACAATACATTGTGAATCAATTAAAAAGTTATTAAATTACATCAGACATTCATAAAAACACTTATAAAGTACAGATAGGAATACTGTTACTTGTTACACAAGCCTGAGTGACACTTTATTATACTACAGGGTATATCTCGGTTCAGATACTGTGGTAAAGATTCTGTTTATTCATATCTACAACGTCTAACAAAAAAGGAAGGGACCAAGGCTGCTGAGGGGAAAAGGAAGGGGCCTGAGGCCAGGAATGGTGGGAGTTGAAGTCCAAAACACATGGAGGGCTGAAGTTTGCCCATGCCTGGCCTAGATTCAGGGAAATCATGCTCCTAAGAGCCCTAAGAGAACCTCTTGCAAGGTTTTCTTGACCAGGTTTCATTTCAGAGAAGGCTTGCTGTTACATTCCTCTGAGGCTGAGAGGGTGTGACTTGCCCAAGGTCGCCCAGTGGACTTCATGGCCAAGCAGGGATTTAAACCCAGAGCCTTGTTATAATTGTATTATTTTACTTTGTTGAATAATGTGTATTATGTTGTTATGTAATGTTTGTGTTGCTTTTATGACTGCAAACCGCCCTGAGTCCCATCCGGGAGATAGGGCGGTATATAAATAAAGTTTTATTATTTTATTATTATTATTATTGTTCCGCACTCGGCCCACTGACTACACCAGGCATGGGCAAACTTCAGCCCTCCAGGTGTTTGGACCTCAACTCCCACCATTCCTAACAGCCTACCTCCAAAATACCTGGAGGGCCAAAGTTGGCCCATGCCTGGACTATACCTCACCTGGCCCTTGAATCCCAAAGCTCTTTAGCGGAGGAAGAAACTGCCAAAACCACTCCAGAGTCTTCCTTGCCTAAAAGGAAAAAAATCCCTCATGAAATTCATGAGGCCACCATTGAGTTGACAGGCAACCTGAAGGTGTGCACACCTTAAAAGAGTTCTGTTAATAAATAAAAATGCCTGCACTTGGATATAACTTTTAACGTCGAGTCCTCTCCCGGCAGATGCCTTGTCGGCCTGGGATTATGCAGTGAAGAGGATTATTCATCATTCATCGGGTCCCGTGCATCCGTAATGATCGCCCGCCTGCCCGCAGCCCCCAAGCCGGATGATGTATATTTCGCTTTCCAATAAATCAAATGGGTCTTCGCCTGGGGAAGGAAGGGGGCACCGGGCCTCCGGCTGCAATTTCAGCAGCCCCGGCGATGAATATTGCTGTCAGTCATTGCTTAAATATGATACATGGCAGATGGAGGAGAAGGGAGGGGGCTTGGCAGAAAGTTCTTGGTGGCGGCAGAATGGACGGAAAGTTTTCTCAAGGACTGCGACACTGCGTCGAGGAAATACGAAGCAACAGGAGGGACGGGATGCCTTAGGTGCCTATGAAAGGACCCCACAAATTGGGGGGCATTCAGTGGGCATTCAGTGAGCTCTCTTGTCCATTGGGAAGGGAGGCGGAAAGAAGAAGCACAGCCTCTTCCCTCCCGACATCCCCGTTGTCTCAGCACTATAACAGGGTTTCGCGAGACCAGTCGCTCTCATTGCAACGATGTAGTAACGGTGAGGCCACGGAGCATATTTTACTTCTTGGGGACCACTGGTGGTCCATGCACCACAGGTTGGGAGCCACTGGTCTACAATGCGGAATGTTATGAATGAAACCCTGTTAGTGAATTGCAAAGAAGGGTTTCTCCAGCAAAGGAATTGCAAAGACGGGCTTCTCCGGCAAAAGAATGGCAAAGACGGGCTTCTCCGGCAAAAGATTTGCAAATACGGGATTCTCCGGAAAAAGAATTGCAAAGAAGGGCTTCTCTGGCAAAAGAATGGCAAAGACGGGATTTCCGACAAAAGAACGCTGATGCGCATTGAGTACATTGGAGCCCTTTGGCACGTTGAGTTCTTCTAATGTGCATTTGGATGCTCCTTTTGGGCTCCAGTTTTTTCCACCTTGTGTCTACATGTGCTTTGAGGAACACCGGATGTGCAGTTGTGCCCAAATGCGGTTCCCAACCTGCAGTCCTCAAGACCTAAACTATGGTCTGCTGGAATGCTTTTATGCATCGCATAATAGAGATGATGCAATGCTATTATGTACAAATATGCATTTACACAATAGTGGGTGCGCATTTCCGCCAGTGCTCAGTGGGCACAACTGCGCACCCACCATTGTGTAAATGGATATTCGTACATAATAGCATTGCAGCACCCCTGTTATGCACTGCGTAATAGCATTGCAGCGGACCATATTTTAGTTCTTGGGGACGACTAGTGGTCCACGGACCACAAGTTGGGAATGTCTACATTGGTCTACAATGTGGAATGTTATGAATGAAACCCTGGTAGTGAATTGCAAAGACGGGCTTCGGATCTCCGGCAAAAGAACGCTGATGCGCATCGAGTACATTGGAGCCCTTTGGTAGTGAGATGCACTGACGCGCACTTCAAATTTCTCCTACAAATTTCTTCCCACTGGTTTTCCACCCAACCGGGTCCTGAAACCAAAAAGAAGCATAGAGATCTGAGGAGCAATAGGGAACATTTGGGAGACAATAAATGACAAAACCCGTATCCCTTTCCTCTTTCCATTGGATAAGAGACCATTGGCAAAGTTTGATGCCATCATGGAGTTTGTTCTGAGAACAAGTGGTGGATATAATTGGTTTAGTTCATGTCCATCCTATTTTATTTCCATCCTGGGCTTCAAACCGATGCCTCTAGTTGAGTTTCCATCCAAGTTTTGACCAGATCCCGATGGGCTGAATCATATCACCTCCAGCCGTGCCGGTCTTAGGATCCACTTTCCACGGCAAAGACAACCGACTTTTGTCAACTTCTGATTTCGAGAGGCTTTTAAAGAAGTATTGCTGAAACTTCTCGGATTTCTATGCCACTGAAATAAAGAAAGACATGAGGGAAATGTCACCGCCGATCACAAAACATTCTTGAATAGTGTAAAGTAAGCAGCCCGGAGAATCGGTAAGACCATTGAGAGATGAATAGGAGGCTCAAAGAAATATAATGGAGCTAATCCCGCTTTTGTAAAACTGCCACTGACTTTACTGATTAAGAAGAATTATTATTTCTTTAAAAAATAAATAAATAAAAGGAGTGGGCTATTTATAGCAGGAATTATGGCCGCGACGTTAAAAGAGATGTTTAGCTTATTCAGTTATCAAAGGCACAGAGTCGTAGGAGAAGATTTCAAGCGTCTCTTGAATTTTGAGAGAAATGTGCTCCACAAACAGACCTGCATCACGGGTTCGAATTGGGCTACAAAACCCATCATTCCTCACCATGCTAGGTTGAGCTAAGAGGTTGCATTGTCCAATTACATCTGGAAGACATCAAGATTTCAAGTCTTGATGTAAACATCATGTCGACAGTTCATTCCAGTAGAGGATACTTTATAGGTTTGTGTCTTGATGCTCACCTAAAAAGGTTGTTGTTGTTGTTGTTGTCATCCTCATCATATGATAAAGTAATCTCTCAAGTGTGTGTAGTGTAAGATGGACAATTCTAGGCCTCCAAATGTTATTAGGCTGTAACTCTCAAGCAGGCTTTCCTTTTGCAGCTCATGCTGAGGAATCATGGAACTTATGGTTCAACTCTATCTGAAAGACTTCAGGTAACCATTCTTGGTCTATGACTGTGGTTCTCAACCTGGGGTCACCGGATATTTTTGGCCTACAACTCCCAGAATTCCCAGACAGTTTACCAGTTGTTAGGGTTTCTGGGAGCTGAAGGTCAAAAACATCTGGGGACCCCACTGGTCAAGGAAGTGGAGCTGAGAAGATAGAAAGCTGGTGAGCTAGGATAGTGACCGGTAGGGATCTGGTCATTGAAGTAAGAACCCAGTTGGTTAGGAGTAAAGTAAAAGCAAGACTCTCTCAATGCACTCTTTGGCAAAACAAAGACTTTGTAAAATCCCAACTTACGTGATTCCATAGTGCTGAGCCATGGCGGTCAATTCTACAGGTAGATGGCCCCTTGGCAAACCTTCTCTAGACATGACCTGGCTCATCAACATCCATTTGAAATGGCATGTTCGCTCTGTTCTTCACATGTATTTGTAAGAAACACATCAGTTCCAAGACCTCAAAAATGCATCCAGAGGTGGGCATCGAAAATGGTCAAAGCTCTGCAGACCTCCATGATCCTAGTTCTGTTCTTATAGTGGACCTGGAAGGTATCTCTTGTTATGAGTGAAACTCTAACCAAACATGGAATTCATCCTTGGCAAGTCGTTCCACCCATTTGAGAGTGGTTCATCATCTTAACATGCCACAACACCTAAGTGCTCTTCCTCGCTTTGGGAGGGTGAGTGCAGCACTTCCAAAAAAGGCATTTCGCTCCGTCATGTTAATCTTCCCGAGAGCCTGGATTACTGATCTAATAGACAGTGACAATCCTTCAGACCTACCGAATCTTCCCGGGCTAATCTAGCTGTCGCACAGGCGTGTCAAGGTGTCCAGCCTCCCAGCCATGAGGCACGCAATGCACTGAGCAAGGAAGGAGGTTTGCCAGAGAACATCTAAGGTGAAGCTCTCTCGGGATGAGGCTCCAGCATCCATAGCTTTGCGTGGATTCTGAGCTTGGCAGAGAAAATCAACTTAATGCAGTGTTTCTCAACCTGGGGGTCGAGACCCCTGGGGAGGGTCATTAGGGGGCTTCAGAGGGGTTGCTGAAGATTATCAGAAAACACATTTCTGATGGTCTAAGGCAGTGGTTATCAAACTTATTTGGCCTATTTATTATTTATTTATTTACAGTATTTATATTCCGTCCTTCTCATCCCGAAGGAGACTCAGGGTGGATCACATTATATACATATAGGACAAACATTCAATGCCCATAAACACATCGAACCGAGACAGAGACAGACGCAGAGGCAATTTAACCTTCTCCTGAGGGGATGTTTGATTTCGGCCACAGGGGGGAGCAGCTGCTTCATCATCCACTGTGACGGCACTTCTTCATTCCACGTCGTAAATTAGTTAAATTTGCCTCCCCACTTTATAAGTGGTACCTCATTTCCTACTTGATAGATGCAACTATTTTTCGGGTTGCTAGGTCTGCAATGAGCAGGGGCTATTTTTTATTTATTTTTTAATTGATGGGTGCTCACCCTACCACGGGTCTAAGGCAATCCCTTTGGCAGAGAAGACTGACGATCTCTCCGCCTGTCCTTTGACCCATCTCTATCATTGGTGGGAGATGTTTCTGTCGGTCCTACCAACTTCACGTGAACATTCAGTGGGAACACAGGAGAAGGCTTCTGGGTGGCTGCCCCAAGTTTGGGATTCCCTCCTAGGATGGCTCCCTCTTTGCTGACTTTTTGTTGGACAATGAAGACCCTTCTAATTCCAGAGGGCACTGAGGGTTATTACATAACTCCTGTTTGATTCCTTACCCCCTGGCTTGTGAGGTCTCTCGGGGCTCCATTTTATCCCTCATGCTGCTCAACATATTCATGAAATTGCTGGGAAAGGTCATCCGGAGTTTTTGAGTGCAGTGTCA
This sequence comes from Anolis carolinensis, assembly GCF_035594765.1. Lineage (NCBI taxonomy): Eukaryota > Metazoa > Chordata > Lepidosauria > Squamata > Anolidae > Anolis > Anolis carolinensis. The sequence continues at coordinate 683,476 of NW_026943824.1, forward strand.
CATATGCAGATCATACCCAACTCTATTACCACTTTCCACCTAATTCCAAGGAAGCAGTCCCTGTGCTAAGCTGGTGCCTGGTAGCTGTAATGGACTGAATGGAAGCAAACCGGCTTAATCCAGACGAGAAAAAGGTCCTCCTGGTCAGTTGAAGGACAGATCTGGAAATCCGTGTTAGATGAGGTTACACTCTGCCTGAAACGCACTCTTGGAGTCCCAGCTATCAGTAGTGATATGAAATGCAACAAGAGCACTCCTCCATGGCCAAAGTTGAGCATGGCCTCCAGACGCTGGAGATGAAAGGAGAAGACCTTTACCTGGTCTGTGTATTGTATGTCGTTGTTCATTGTGTAAAAGGCATGTTTGCATGTTTGCTTTATACGTATCCTGCAATCTGCTCTGAGTCCCTCCGAGTGTATTGTGTTATTGTTATCGTTGCTGCAAAGACAAGTTGATGGACCCAAGTTCCCACCACTGGTCCAGAAAGCAAAACAATCGCATAGACTTTCTGGCTACACATTTGCCAATATCTTTATTGCACTGGGACCACATTGCAAACAAATCCACCAAAAAGAAAACTGCTGCAAAAAGTAAATCTATTGCTGCCGAAAGCAGATTTTTGTGTGTTTTTTTTTCACCCTCATTTTTTTTTAAACCGGTATATGTATATATTTACATGGAATCTATCAAAAGCAAAAATCGGGAAAGCAGCAGCCCTGCTACGACAGTCTAGAAAGAGAACAGCGGCTGCTTTCGTATGGATAAATAGTACCATTTGTCATTTGTTTTGCAACATCACTTTGTAAAATCACATTCAAGTATTCCTGTCAATGCGCAAATGATCACACTCTTGATTTATTTTTCATTTCCCCCACCCTCTGATTATATCATTGTAACTTTGCCTGGCCGTACTATGGTTGTGAAGTGTGTTTTCCTTCTTTTTTTTGGCTTAAGAAACCAGTCTGAGATGGATTCGTGGTGAAGAGGTGTGTGAGAAGGGAGATCGGGAAGGAAACGATTTAAACAAGGCGACACCAAAGAAAGAACGGGAAGGTCAACACAAGAAACTGTGGATGTGCACATGGAGAAAAAACAAGTGTTACAGTTCGTTATAAAAGTATACCGGTTCAAGACATCGATGGAAAATAGGCTTCTGGACTTCAACTCCCACAGTTCTTGGTCTCAGGCCCTTTCCTTTCCCTTCTCAGCCGCTTAAGTGATCAGATAATCACATACAAGGCAGGCAGATATTGGACTGAGTCACACAGGAGAGAGGAAGATGGATGCCTTCGTCCTCCTTATAGATGTAGATAACCACCCGCTGATAGGTCATCAGTAAGTCTGCCAAGGCCTGCGCTTAACAGTGTGCTCTATCTCAATGCCAGCATTTATTTTCCCTATAGAATCCTTAACCTGATTCCTCTCTTTAAAATAAAATTTGGTAGGTAGGTTTGCATTTTTTCGTAAAAGTACACAACCATCCCCTCTCTATAAATACAAAATATTAAATAAAGCTCTGCTTTCTGTACAAACGAAAGAGGAAAGGAGAGGGGCCGTGTTGCGGGCAGGCGAGTGTCGCTAAGCAGTCGTTCCAGGCGTCTGGAATCCAGGGATTGATTTAAGAAGAGTGACAACCCAATGTTCCTTCTTGGTTTGCACACAGAGAGATAATCCTGTCCGCCCGCTCCGTTATCTACCATAATTTCCCCACAAGCCTTATCCAGTATGGCTCGTATGCGGGTCCCACTGTGTGCACACACACCCGCAGTTCTGTAGAACGTGGTGACAAACGCACAACAAGACCACGCGAGGCAGGGCTTACCAGAAGCTCCGCCTCCCATGAAGCTCAATCCAATGCCTTCAATGGGCAAAGGGAAGAAATAAGTTAGAGCCGAAGGAAAGCAGGTTGGGCAAAGTGTAAGGTCAGCTCCAACAGAAAGTACGGCCACCAAAGTCCGTCCCTCCGGTGACACGAGCTGCTCGTCGTCAACCTATATTCTCGTCAAGAGTCTACACCTTAAACTACTTGGAGAACAATGATGATTGCAATTGCTGAATTCACTGAATTCACAAAGTGGCATACACAGTCTTTCGCAAGACTGTTTCTTTTGTGTGTGATTCCTCTTTTTCTTGGTTTTCTTCTTTTAATAAAAAGTCGGGTCTTGCGATTTCACTACCTCTTGGTCATCATCGTGTTCGTGTCAGAGACAAAGTCATTCTCAACCACGTTGCTGTGGCCATCCTTTTCTATACAGTCACTGACGGCCTTGAGGACTATCCGGAGCCTCCGGTCCATGGCTTCCAGGTGCAATTTGTACAAAATGGGAGCAATTTTGTCTTTCAGCAAAGACTCTTCCATCAGATGACTCAGCTTGTACTCTTCCTTGGCGAGTAGTTGTAGCCGCAGGTAAGTGGACTTCCGTATTCTAGAAGAGAAGGAAGACGATGGATTATACTTGGAATAGGGACGGAATCAACATTTCTGACTGTCGTAACAACAACAACATGACTGTCAATAATAATAATAATAATAATAATAATAATAATAATAATAATAGACATTGACAAAATTACGATCTGCCAACTGCAAAAGGCCACCCTACTGGGATCTGCACTCATCATCCAAAAATACATCACACAGTCCTAGACACTTGGGAAGTGTTCGACTTGTGATTTTGTGATACGAAATCCAGCATATCTATCTTGTTTGCTGTGTCATACAATAATAATAATAATAATAATAATAATAATAATAATAATAATAATAATGATGGACAGATTTTCATCTATGCCGACGATCATGCCATCACCACTGCATCTGCTTTCACTTATGGTGGTGGTCATGGTCTTCTCATTTCTTTCTAAGTTCCTTGAAGATCTCCACCATCATTACTCCACAGATTTGAATCACGAAAGCACACATCGCGTGGCTCGAACCCTCCCTTTGCCCATGCGCTGCCCATATCACAACAGCCAGGGAAACATACCTGCAGCACTGATTCAAAGGCACCAAGATAGAAAGTTCATCGTGGGAGTATTTTCCAAACCTGTGACAGAACAGAGAATGAGAAAACAAAAAGTCTTCAGGAATTTGATCCAATGCCCTGCTTTCGGGACTATAAATTAGGCATGGGCAAACTTGGGCCCTCCAGGTGTTTTGGACATCAACTCTCACAATTCCTAACAGCCTTAGGCCCTTTCCTTCCCCCTACCAGCCGAGATAATATAACATAATATAATATAATATAATATAATATAATATAATATAATATAATATATAAATATTTATTGGGGCTCTCCAAGAAACTTTAGCTTCTGAAAGGGCTCCGCGGAGCACGCTTTGAGAACTCCTGGTCTGGAAACGCACTGTCCTCAAGGTGTGCTGTGGTTGTTCATCCCTGACATAAAATGAGGCAGGTAAACCTCTAGGAAATAATAATAATAATAATAATAATAATAATAATAATAATTATTATTATTATTATTATTATTATTATTATTATTATTATTATTTTATTTTTGTATTCCGCCTCCATCTCCCTGGGGGGACTTGGGGTGGCTTACATGGGGCTAAAGCCCAGGCAAATACAAAACAAACATAGAATGATATCAAATAACAAAAAACACGCGCAAATGAAAATTAAAAATAACATAAAATAAAATCCCAAACATTAGTAAAACACAAATTTGAGATTTATACACCTTCATTCCCTCTAGAAAAAAACAACCTAATAACTACATTAGACTATTGAATCGTGCCTTCTAAATTGCTGGCCTTAGAAAACTTACCCCCTTCCATTGTCTAAGTGGATGATAAAGGTTTCATTTCCAAATTTCTCAAAAGTTTCGTAGTGATGCCGGTCCATGTTGCCTACGATGGGGAAAAAATATACTCTTAAGTCATGTCACTGAGTAAAAAGTACTTGGTCAGCAACATTGCAGGTATGTCTGGCAAGAGGCAAATTATGTACAAGTTACACTCAAATTGGAAGAAAGATGTGCAGTATTTCTCTCCTGAAGAGAAGCATGTGCCATCCCATAAAATATGGATTTGATAGCTCTCATTGCAAAATTCAATTATGTTTCATGTGCATCTTATACACATCGCCTGAAGGTCATTTTGTACAATATTTTGAAATAGTTTTTGCGCACCAAAACACCAGAAAGCAAAGCTGTCACTATCTCAATTATCCTCCATATGGATCGTTTTGAATGGAAGGGTGTTCTGGATTTTGGAATTGTGGGAATTTGGAAGACTTTTGGTTCCAAACATTTTGGATACAGGTTGCTCAAATCTCTACCTGGCATTCTGAACCCATGTGCAGATCAACAGTTATGCACTACCACCACCATCATCATAACCAAGAAGAAGAAGAAGAAGAAGAAGAAGAAGAAGAAGAAGAAGAAGAAGAAGAAGAAGAAGACATTCACCCCTATTATGGAAGGATGATGATGATGACTACCTTCCATTTCTGAGATAGAAGTTGGACTAAGTCTACCTCTCACCCAGTTGCTCTGCCAGGAACAATCTTTGCAGCTACTTTATTTCAGTTCAAACAACGCGTTTTCATTTCAGGCAATGGAAAACATACCCATGAGAAAGTCGAAGATGGTCATATCCATTATATCCAAAATCCGAGTCCCTCTGTCGTAGATTTGCTTTATTTCTTCACAGTAATCTGGATCAACTTCCCACCTAGAGAAAAGGATGTCAATGCTCGGGATGAGAACAATCTTCCCCAATATTCAGAGTCTTGATGAAGAAGAATTTCCAAATATGTTGAAAAAACATGACAATTGCGACCATTTCCCCCCTTGTGAGAGAATGAAACAATCAGGATCTCAGGGTTGTTGTATGTTTTCCAGACTGTACGACCATGTTCTAGAAGTATTCTCTCCTGACGTTGATCAGGATTATCAGTCTGTAAAAATTCTGGGGATTTTCCTTTTTGGGTACAAAATTCTGCAAAAAGTCCAGAAATGTGCAAAATGAAGAAAATTTGTGCAAAACCCCTTCTTATCGTGACTTTTCCCCAAAAAATTCAATTTGTTGGAGGCTTTGTTAACTGAAGTAGGATCCAGGCAATTTATAGGTGAGAAACAGCATACTGGATTCAACCTAGTAGCCAGTGAAGGTGTTTCAACAAGTTAGTTGTCCCATTGAAGAAGACCTATGATTACAATTTTCGGTTCAACATTGGAAAGGTAGAGTAGAAACCTTGACATCTCAGTTTTTTAATACTCACTCTGCTTTCTTGCGTTTGTGGTAGGAGCGTCTCCATGGATTCCTCCAGGTCTTCCTCTTGGCCAAGGAAAGGTCCGGCAGAAACGCAGCTAGAGAGCCTTCAATCTGGTCTGGCTTCCCACACAGAGCATGCTCCGTCGAGCAGTAGTAGGAGCACTCGCCATAGAAGCAGATGTTGTTGGCTACCAAAAGAAAGGGAAAGATGGTGAGGAGGGCTGCTCCCAAGGCCGTCTCAAGACATTTTGCTACCTGAAACAAAAAGAAAAACGGCACTCTCATCTATTCCAGGTACAGAGTGATATCATTAGAGGAGCACAGGAGGAGTAAACTACACTGGGTGATGCCATCAGAGAGCAAGCCCGTAGTCAAGGGGCGGTTTAGGGGTTCAAACCACTTGATCTCTCTCTCTACCTCTTTCTCTTCATGAAACCAAACAGACCAGGAATAAAAACCACACAAAACCAACTAACCCGAAGTTCCTCAAAGCAGACAAGAGCACGAGGCCCAGAGGCAGCTCCCTTGTAGCCCTGAAGCCCCGGACTCTCACCCTAGTGCTCCCCTTGGTGCCTTAACTCAGAACACTGCTTGTATGTCAAAGCAAAACCTGGGCCAAGCAACAGCTCTTAACTTGAAGCACTCTCAAGTTGGAATGCTGTTAAGTAGAGGTTTCACTGTATCTGCATCATCACCTCCTCTTCTGCAATTTCAAAACCTGGACAGAGAAAACCATCGAAAATATACCCAACAAAAGAATGGAGAGACCTTAAATCTTGCTCTTCTGGGTAAATGGAACAGATATGCTATTGTTTGTTTACCCAAGGGAGGTGGAAACAACAGGGGTAAAAATCCATAAACCTCCGTGATTGGTTACTGTGAACAAAACTCTCAGTACTCACTCACTATGTAACATTGATTTCGGCAAACTACCGCTTCAATTACTTCGGCAAAAAAACTATGGCCAACATTGTTAATATGTTTCTTTTTGCTACTAAATTACACCTCATTCATTAAAGGGCTGGAGTTACAGCAGGAAGCCCAGGCTGCAAAAGGATGGAGAAACACATTTAAATAATTACTGACCCATTTCCATTCTTCAGGTTTAGGTCTAAGTGCTCCCCTAGTTTTTCTTTTCGGAACACAGCGGTGTGTATCGACCGACCCTATTTCCATGTGTTTCCAGGCAAGATTCTTCGAACAAAGGACTAATCCATTCTAAGGAAAGTAATTCTTGAATGAACCCGCCCTGATGCATCCCAAAGCATCCTGGATAGGACTGAGTCCCTGCACTGCCTCTTGAGATTGATGTACCCAACTAGCTAGCTTTGTCTCGCTCAACGGCTGCAAGCCGTCTTGAGTCTCAGACTGGAAACAAGAGGAAATATAAATAAATGTAAGAAGGAGGAGAGTAAAGAGGGAGAAAGGGAAGCTCCATCTGCAAAAGAATGTAAGCACAATAAGGGATTTTGGACACCGAGACACACGGAGAGAGAGAGAGAGAGAGAGAGAGAGAGAGAGAGAGAGAGAGAGAGAGAGAGAGATGTCAAGATCTAAGGAACAGCCTGGACGATGTTCAGAAAGCACCATTTTAGGGGGAAACTCAGGAACTTGGCTCATCCTGCCAGTTAAGATAACCGTCTTTCCCAGACTCTTATATAATTCTCAAAATACAGCCTGTCTCTGAAACTTTTTTTTTTTTTGGTTAGGATGAAGAATCCAATTAAGAAATCTAAAGAAATCTTCTTTCAGAAGGAACTAAAAACCCACCTTTGCTTGCTTGCCTATGTAGAGAAGGATGAGTAACATCATTGATGTTTTAAGAGGATGGAAGCTGACAATAATTATTTTATTGTAATTTATTGAAGAGCTATATAAACCCCACCAGGGCCGGGATGTAGCACAGCTGGTTAATCACCAGCAGCAATAGATCACTGCCGACCGGAATGTTGGCAAGTTCGAAATCCGAGTCAGATTGAGCACCCGACCATTAGCCTAGCTTACTGTCCACCTAAGCAGTTAGAAAACAGCTGAGCGGTGAGTAGAGAAATTAGGGGCAGCTTAAAGCGGGGAGGTATTTTACGACACTATAAAAATGCCGGCGATCAAAGAACAAGGAGGAAAAACCCTGCTTGTTGTCATAGCAGATGGAGTGACAGCGCCCCCTGTGGCCGGAATCGAATATAACCTCCAGGCACCGAAGTTGGAAAATGCTGAAATACCTCAATCTGTCTGTCTGTCTTGTATGTCTAAAATGGCACTGAATGCGTGCATTGTGATCCGCCCTGAGAAGGGTGGAATATAAATACTGTAAATAAATAAATAAATAAATAAATTAGCCAAGGAAAACCTGTGATAGGGTTGGAAGTGCCTTGAAGTCCATAACAAAGTCCTGTTTTATTTCCATTCTCAGTCATCCTTACGAGCAGACCCAGTGTGACTCCAATTGCTAATGACTTTCCATGGGCTTCCTTCTGGGCCCGAATATATTGCACAAGATTTCCCTAGCCTAAAATGATACATTTTAATATATTGGGTTTATGGTTCCCGTCCCCTTGATCTGGTCATGTAAGTGTTATTTATTGTTATAATTGTATTATTTTACTTTGTTTAATAATGTGTTATTACGTTGTTATGTAATGTTTGTGTTGCTTTTATGACTGTAAACCGCCCTGAGTCCCATCCGGGAGATAGGGCGGTATATAAATAAAGTTTTATTATTATTTATTATTATTATTGAGCAAGTAATGCTTTTTACGGGTCCATCATTGAATTTCCAGACACCTGGAATGCATTCTTATGAAAGCCACCTTAGAAATGTTTGAAATGAGACACTAAGCTTGTACCTGGGGAGATGAAAAACGTCCGCCACAATTTCTTGTCACGGGTAACATCCCTGATTTCTCTGGTCATGTTCACCAATCTGCCCGCAACAGGTGGCACACGGCGGAAGTCCAGGATTCTTAAAAAAAGAAAGTAAGAAAGACACCATGAAAATCCCACAGATGTTAACATCTGCTCTGGAGAACTGGGAAATCTATGGAACCAAAGAGGGTTTTCAGAAGCAGGCAACAAGGGACAGGCATGCTCCTTACCTGTCCAGGTGAAACGCTGCGATTTCAGCATTATGCCTTTCGTAGTCGGAGAAATAAAAAAAGTCTGGCGGGGTTTCCTGTTCTCTCGTTTGCCTGAAAGAAAGACAAGTGGCAAAAGCTTAGTTGGTTTCTTTGGATTGCTCTCCAGAAAGACCATCAAGCGCCAACAGCTGTCCACAGCTGTCTTAATCCATGCTGTTTATATCAGGAGGTGGGAACATTGGTTCTCCAGCTGTTTTGGTTTGCTGGATTCTTCACCACCGGCCATTCTTGGTGGAGGAGATTCTGGTCATTGACCTTTCAAGCATTTCTGGGGAGAAACGTTCTCCACCTCTAACTGACATCAATGACAAGCTAGATCAGGCATGGGCCAACTTGGGCCCTCCAGATGTTTTGGACTTCAACTCCCACCATTCCCAACAGCCTCAGCCACGGCAACTTGCTTCCCTTGGAAAGAAAAAGAAGAAGCAGCTCATCTACCTCTGCTGAAAATCCCAAAGACATCCAATAATTATGCCAACCATGATAGCCGGCACGTGGCCGTGGCAGCATAATCACACCCTAGAGCTAAATGTGTCTGATTCCTCCGAGGTGCCATTTCCTAATAAAAGAACACACACCCTTGAACTTGTTTTACTGCCGCTATTAACATTCTTGAATGCGCAGCGAAGGTTGAGGTGCCTCTTAGCGCCATGGGGAGAAAATGTTTAATTTGTCTCAGCCTTGGCATTGCAATGGGAGAGAGAGAAAGAGAGACAAAAAGAGAGAGAGGAGAGGTTGGGTTGGCTTTGGTACATTATATTTTATGACACTTCCCTGCCTTGTAATTTTCACGTGATTCCAGGTCTTTTGCATCAACGCATGAACACTAAGTGGGATGGGCTGAGCTGGAGAAAGGGCCAAGGATGAAGGTGAAGGTGGTAATGAAGATGACGATAGTGATAGGAATTTGCATGCCAGTTTCTTCTCTGAATTGAGACTCAAAGAAGTAGGGACGAGTTGGAGATTTTCTCAAGCAGGGCCAGATTTCCCTCGAGGGAGTAACGGGAGTGAGAGTGGTGTGGTTACTCGGAGTTGGTTTAGACAGGAGCCAGGGAAGGACAGATCACGCTGACTGGAGATGGAGATGGAGGCGGGGTATAAACTTATTATTATTATTATTATTATTATTATTATTATTATTATTATTATTATTTTATTGTATGACACAGCAAACAAGGTAGACATGCTGGATTTCGTTTCACAAAATCCCAAGTCGAACACTTCCCAAGTGTCTAGGACTGTGTGATGTATTTTCGGATGATGCGTGCAGATCCCAGCAGGGTGGCCTTTTGCAGTTGGCAGATCATGATTTTGTCAATGTCTATTGTTTCCAAATGCTGTCTGGGATCTTTTGGCATGGGTTATTATTATTATTATTATTATTATTATTAGAGTAGAAAGCAGAAACAGCTCTAAGGAAGCCAAACCCCAAGCAGAAAGGGGGTTGCAGCTCCCGCTTGCTTTCATGTCAGGCGGGTTTTCCTACCAGGAGGGCCCTTACTGTTAGGAGTTCCCGAAGTACCGAAGAAACCAAAGTAACCAAAATCCGCACACAACCCTAGTGGCTATGAAATGATAGCATTCATCAATACCACTAACATAGACGAAGAGAAAAGAAATGGGGGCTGGGCTGTAGCACAGCTAGTAAATCACCAGCAGTAATAAGATCTGCCAACCGAAAGGTGTCCAGTTCGAAGCCTGGTCGGGGTGAGCACCCAACCGTCAAGCCCAGCTCATTGTTTACCTAAGCAGTTAAAAAACAGCTTAGAACTGTAAGTAGAGAAATTAGGTACCACTAATTAGGGGAGAGGTATTTTACAACACTATAAAGAACAAGACCAGAAATGTCGGTGACCAAAAGGAAGGAGGAAGGAGGAAGTCCTGATGGCTCTTCGTCATAGAGAACGGAGCAACAGCACCTCTGTGACTGAATCCAAACTCAACCTCCAAGACATCGAAACTCGACTTTGAGACAACTTACCTCCTTTCTGTCTGTTCTTTTCTGTCCTTTCTGTCCAAACAGCATTGAATATTTGCCATGTATTTGTACTGTGATCCGCCCTGAGTCCCCTTGGGGAGATAGGGCGGAATATAAATTATTATTATTATTATTATTATTATTATTATTATTATTATTATTATTATTATTTGATTCAAATTAAATATTTTACAATGAGAGATACAACCTGTTGCCATTTAGAGTATCTTTAAAAAAAAAGGAAAATAGAGATAGTGTGGGTTTGTATGGGAATGCTTTGTTTCTCTATGCCTGGAAATTGCACTTTTTTTGGTCATTGGGAGGAAATGTTCAAAAATCAGGATTTTCAAAAATTGTGGGGTTTTCAAAAATAACACCATAGCCCTGAAAAAGCTAAGAAGGAGAGGAAACCCCTGACACCACGTTCTCCATTATTTATATAGCGAATGTTACTAACATAATAGCTGGGGGAAATCATGTGTGCTTCGAGGATGATAAATACATCCCTGACGTGGAAAAGATGCACAAAATACACTATGTGTCACAGCAGGAATTTAATCACCTCCTGGAAGATATGCTACTGAATTTACAGTCGGGGGGAAAAAAAGAGATGTAATGATGAGATGTTTCCTCCACGATATCCAAGTGATACAACAATTCCGCCTCATCTCGAAATTACAAAAAGAGCGACGTTGGTGAAGTGCCGGCACCGAAAGGCATCGGATGTTGTTAATCAGACGTATGTCTCCGCAGCAGTATTTTATTTTACACGCTTGACCAACAAGAAATGCAAAAATTAGCCCAATAAAACATTATCTTTTTGCTCTCTGGTGTCTTTCCTTTTCCGTGCGTTTCCATCGATTTCCTCCCAATGACCAAAGAACGGACTGCTGACTAAGGCTAGAATTTACACTGCAATCTGAAATCCAGATTATCTGGATTATATGGCTGTGTAGACTCATCTAATCCAGGTCATAGCCGATAATGTGGATGATATGGCAGGGTAGATCCATCCACACTGTTCTATAAATTCCATATCAAGGGTCACACATTAAAAGTGTACCTAATGGCACCACTTTGGAAGCAAAGGAGGGTCAGTTCTGGTTAGTACTAGGATGGGACATCTCCAATGAAAAGTCTAAGATATATATCTCAGAGGAAGGAACTAACT